>NC_029791.2:124275223-124293046 GCF_000816755.2 Arachis ipaensis | reverse complement strand
CTTAGCGTTGCGATCAAGCTGACAAAACCTTTGGTACAACGACACTATCTCCTGCTGCGAAACTAACAGTTACCAAAAAACAAGTCAGATCTTAATGGATGAGTGAATGGGAAATAGAATAGATAAGGAAGGAGGAGGGACCCACATAAATTGTCGCAGTGTTCCTGCACTTCTTCGATATCATACTGAGTAAGCATAGATGAAGCAGTTCCCATATGAATGAGTTAGCATAGAATTGGGGTTTGGGGTTTGAGAGTGGGAGGGATTAGAGTAGCAGATCTACAAAATTGGAATAAGGGAGGACCAGATAGGTCTGTCAATATAAACACGTGGCTTTGCCTTGTCATCATCGTCTCCCTCGAAAACTCACCACCTACTTTTCTTCTCTCAAAATATTTTTGTTGACAAAAATTGATAAAATTTTTATTTTTCATGTAATATTATATATAATACATCATATTCAAGTAGTTCTTTACAATGTTGTAAGAACTGGACTAAAAAACCAATAAACCAAACTTTTAACCAGTTCGATCCAATAATATGATCGTTTAAAGATTAAAATCAATAAAAATTGCTCAAAATCAATAGAAACCAATAAAAAATTAGTCCAACCAAACCGTTTTAAAAAAAAAATTAGAAATAACATATAAGTAGAGAAACTTATAACTAGTGAGTAGCAACCTCTTGTTCAATTCTTTTATACATTTCCATAGATCATTTTCAAGGTTTTAATTAAAACCTTGAAAATGAATTAAATCTTGATTAATGCGTTGTTCCCTAAATTTCATATTTTCATTATTTGATGATTCGTCGCAATCTCAAATTTCATTCATGCTGATTAATGTACATAGTACAGACAAACAAGGAAAGATAAACACTGGTAGGTAAGAAACAGCCAACAAATTTATGGCATTTTATGGAACAGATTTTTTTGACGGAAGCCATCCCCTGGCAGGTTCATAAAAAATTTAGCTGAGCCTCTAACAATTTTGATAATGTCCCAAACAAGGCAAGCTCATCAGACGTGCAAGCCTTAAATTATTGAAGGCAAAAAGCATCACACCTCAGCAGGCATCAAGGTCGCGGCATGGAGGAGGCTTCGGCTCACTCAACAAAGTAGTATTCCCTCCTTCGGGTCCACTCATAATCCGCTGTGGATTTTGTGTGCCATACTAAATACAACAAAACAGAGTCATGGAAGGTGTAAGTTTCCAAAACATGCGCAACAAAGAAACAGATTGAGATGAATATCCTTACCGGTGGCTTCTCGCCCTTTCTGAGCTTTTCTACTATCTCTACTACTTTCTCTGGGGTAACGTCTTCCTGAATCAACACAAGTAAGACATATATTATCACGTGGGTTTCAGTATACACCACCCCAAAATTGAATAACAACAAAAAAGTGGATAGAAAAAAGACCTACATAGTAATTATATGTGTATCCTTCTGATCCATTCGAATAATCAGCCACTGTGATCATAGGAGCATTCACACAACATCCCTGTATAACACCATCAAATATGATCATACATTCATTAGTTTAGTCAATAAAATTACAGCCAAGAATACGATGTTGCCATTGCTTGAGATATGTAAACAGAGATGTTAAGCATGCAAGATGCAACTGTTTTGGAATTTAAATCATAATGATGTCCCGTAAGTTTGAGCTAGTGTTTCTTTATCTAAATAATAGAGGGATCATGTAGATAACTTAGCATTACTGGAAAACGTAAATTCCAGAAAGTTGTAAAATTTGTCATCAAGGATATCCAAAGCTACCACATCAATATTCACTCCAGTTATGTACTTTATGCAATTATTTCCAATGAATATATTATGATGTGCCAGTGCAAACACTAGGAGGACTAGGACCACGCATTAAGATAGAAGTCAAAGAAAAAGACTCACCATGCATTCCATTTCCCCAACGGAAAACAAACCATCTTTTGTTACTTCTGCAAATCAAAGGTGAAAAGAAACTATTTCTTAAATCATTGCTCACAGTTCCAACTGATCACGAACAATATCAGGTTCAACAAGAATGGAGAAATCAAGACAAGTTAACAAACCGTTGCGCTTCACTCCCAAATGCTTCAATAAAGCACCTTCAATATCTCGTGAACCACGTATCATACAAGGAGTTGTGCCACAAACCAATAGATGGTACTTCCCAACCTGAAATTTTAGGCAAAATGATCTACATAAGCATTGACTATCTTTACTGTGGATTCGCAAAGCTGACAGCATTAAAGCATGATGTGCCTCCCACCTTAGTTCTATTAAACATCGAGTAAAATGTTGCAACCTCGTATACTCGAATAGGAGCAACCTCTACAACCTTAGCCACCTGATAATTCACAAAAAATTCAGTTAATAGCGAATTTGAATAGGTTGCTGGCTTGATACACATTTTAAGAAATTGAAATTCAGTTTGAAAACAGTTAGTTTGGGATATCCAGTTCAGCACATTGCAATACAAAGCTACAAGTAAAACTCAATAAAATAGTTATAAGCATTTACAACAAAAACAAAATTATTTACAATAATGAAACCTTTTTCAGTTAAGGGTCCCAGGCTTAAGTACATCAATCAGTAGAGTGATATTTTCGCAAAAGAAGGAACACGGTGGAAGACTTTTTAGACAACCTCAAGATGATTTCAGAAAAGGGTCATCTTTACAGGAAAAGACTGCAAACATTAGGGGCGCTTTATGACCATCACCAAATCCTAATACTTTCTGGATCTTCTACTATTTCATAGTTTACAAAAATCGCCTATCAGGCACAATCAATACAGTTCCGGAACTCAGAATCTGAAATCCTATGTGGATCACCTTTTTCATTCTAAAGGCATGCGGAAATATGAATTTCTTATATAACCAGATATACTAAGAAGAATCCTTCAGGCAGGAGGGTAACATACCGCATTCATTGCAGAAACAGGGAGCCAGCCCCCATGCTGCTGTTGGGCAAGATCAAGCAGAGGGATCACTGCAGATTGCTTATAGTTGGATGGATAGTGAGACAAAATCTCCTTGACCTTCATGGAGCACAGAATAAAATAATCACAATTTTCATGCTAAACCTAAGCAGCTATACATCACATACCTGATATGTGTGTGGAATCAAAGAACCACATCTCTTGGAAACATTATGATGAAAGGCATCAAATCAGAAATTAACCATTCTCAGCAAATATTTTCAACTCTAATAACCAACTTTAAAACCTATATATCCATAACTAAAGTAATTAGAACAAACTACTCAGCCAAAGTTGTAACACGGAACAAAATAGTTCCTCAAATTAAGGTAAGATGACAGACTACACACAGTCGAAACTGACCTAGCATCACTATAACAAACTCTAATATAAAAAGTTAAAAACATTGATGGTCCTCCTCACAAGAAAAACCCAACAACTTATCAATGCAGCATAACTTTACAATTTCTCAACATGTCTGAGACAAAAAAAGACTTCTGCAAACATCACGAGCTTTACAACAAACAGAGAATAAAAATCTACTTCCATCATTAGACTTGTTTATCCGAAATCTATCATTAAAGGTACCTAACTTGCGCTAGAACCAAATACTCCAAAAAGTGCGTATACTATACACAATGCTACAAAGATTTTCGATCCTTCAGGATCCCAAAATCAGCTAAACTAGTCAACAGAAACTGATCTAAAATAAACAGAAATAAAAAATAAAATACCTTGCTTTTGTTAGCATCGCTGAATTCCCAAGGAAGGTCAGGGTTGTTATCGGGAGAATCGATGTGCTGCCGCAGTCACAACACAAATTACATCAACAATCAAAACGAACGAGTAATCCCAAATCTCAAATACTCAATAAATTGAAGCCAAGATGAGGTGTACTTACATAGTTCAGAGCGGTTGAGAAAGCCCTAGAAGGCTGAAAACGGGACAAAATTAAAATCAGAAAATGGAAGAAGGTGAGGGTGGAAAATGATAATGGAAATGAAGAAGAAGGAAAAACCTGACGGAAAATCTGGCGGATCCCACTGAGGCGACTGGCGGCGAGGCGTGCCAGCATTTTGGAAGAGATCGGAGGTTAGGGACGACAACAGCGAGAGGAAGAGAAAGAGAAAAAGAAGCTGAAGAGAGTGAACGTGGTGTAGTGTACTGTAATAGAGCATCGAAACGTGGCAAAATGATAGCCGTTCGATTATATTTTCACGTCGTTGAACGAATTGACGGAATTGCGACACTTTCAATTTGGGCCTTTTATTTTTGTATCTATCTATTGCTGTCTGCAAGTACCAGTGCTAAATCCATAATTTGTGAGTTTGGGATTGGTTTGTAATTTTGAATTTTTTTTGGGTTGTTGTGTAATTAAAGATATTTTTAAACTAATGTCAGCTCACCGTTCGGTTAAGGGCTTATTTGAATGCCATTTTTAAAAAATATTTGTTTTTAAATGATCTTTTTTTAAAAGATCTTTTACGAAAGTAAAAGTAATTTTATGTTTAGATACTTTATTTAAAAGTACTTATTTAAAAGATGTTATTGTTTGGGTACATAAATACAAAAGTACTTTTATAATAATAAAATTACTTAAAAGGAGATTCAATCATAAAAGAATTTATTAATAATAATAAAAGAAAATAATTAGTTATAATAATTCATTTGATCTGATAATTGATTTTTTATATTGTCTCTTATTTTTTTCATTGTCCAAACATCTTCTTGTGTTGATTCCTCTCATTCATTAATTTCAGAATTTGTTGATCCATTTCTTACAGTAGTACCATCATCTTCATTGGCTTGTAACGAAACAATATCTTTAAACTTTTGCAAAATACTTATGTCATCAGAATCCATCATTTTTATAAAATTATGAAGGGTGAAACATTGGTGCGCGAAATTAGAACTCGCACAACTTCACCGGCAAGTGCACCGGATCGTCCAAGTAATACTTCAGGTGAGTGAGGGTCGATCCCATGAGAATTGTTGGATTTAGCAAGTAATAGTTATCTTGTTGGACTTAGTCAGGCAAATAGTGAAAGATGGTTGTTGATGTAAAATGCATAAACAGTAAAATGGTAAATAAAGAAAGCAAATAAACAGATCTGGATTAAAACAATGACGAGAAAACAGTTAAGATCTCGAAAATGTTTACTTTTTTGGATTAAAACGTTTTACCAACTATTTTAACAATGAGTGATTCATTATATGGCAAACCATAAGTGATTAAAACTTAATCTCTTAGCAATTTAATCTCCTCTAATCTTACTAAAACGCTACAGACAAAGTCAATTGTTTCAGATCAGATGGTGAAGTTCAGGAAACTAGTTTAGCGCCACAAAAATCCCAATTACCCAAGGCTAATCGGATTATATATCACATATCCAAATTAGTACAAATAATTCGCAGTTTAGGAGGAGTGTTTTCAAGCTGTAGCTCAAGTGACCTTGGTCAGAGTATCACAGGAACTCATGTAAAAAAAAGGGGTCATACTTTCGTTTCACCCTCTTTCATTTAGATTAAGAACGAAAACACACCTTAGAATTGAATCAAACATATATTAAAATAGAAAAGTAATAATATTAATCCATAGAAATAAACAGAGCTCCTAACCTTAACTAGGAAGTTTAATAGCTCATAACTTTACAAAGAAAATGCGAAAGTGAGGAGTCCCCCTCCCAGAGGAGAGATCGAGTGTGTCCTCTGGGGAGGAAGGGAGTCCCTTATTTATAGTAAAAACCTCTAAGACTGAACTTAGAATTCAAATTCAAACTAAATCAAAACAAAATCAAATCTAGATCAAATCAAATCTTTTGATTTGAAACTTGAATTCTAAACCTAAAAGATATTGTTTGTAATTAAAAATTACAAAAAAAAAATAAAATAAGTTAAGAAGTACTAAATCCACTTGAGAGGCCCAAAAAAGAGTGATTCGGGCTGCTAGGGGCGTTCAGCGTCAGTCTGAGCGTTAAACACCCAAAAGGAGAGTGTAACGATGCTAATTCTGGCCCCCTGCTGGCGTTCAATGCCGAAATACGCGTTTAACGCCAGGAGGGGGAAGTTTCTGGTCCTTCTTGGGCGCTAACGCCCGGCTTGGCGTTTAGCGCCAGTTTTGGTAGTGATTCCGGAAAAAAAGTATAAACTATTATATATCGTTAGAAAACTTTGGAAGTTGGCTTTCTAACGCTGTTGAGAACGCATCAATTGGACCTCTATAGCTCAAGTTATGCTTGTTAGAATGTAAGGAGGTCAGGGTTGACAGCATCTGCTATCCTTTCTTTATTTTTGCACAAGACTCTGCCAAATTCTCCCGAAATTCACCTAAAATCATAAAAATACCACAAAAACTCAAAGTAGCGAAAGGTGAATTTTGCACTGAAATATAGTAAAACCTAATAAAATCTAACTAAAAACACTATAAAAACAACTAGGAAAAGGGTATAAGATGTTCACGCAACAAATATGTAACAATGATATCACGCTGGATTTTAAATTTGGCTCTTAATGGCATGTTTTGTAGTATCTTCCATCTTGTTTTGCATACTCCAAAGGTCCTTTCAATTACTGCCCTTAAACTTGAATGACAATAGTTGAACTTTCAAGCCTATCTAAAGATTTAGGATCTTCATTTTTAAACTTAGCGAATTCTTGATTAATCTGTTTAAAATATGCAAAAGAATAAATATAAAAGATATCTAATAATTAAATTTTAAAGATAAAATTAACTTATGTATTATTTTATAATGCAAAATTAACATACCTTAATTTTTTCAGTCCACCATGATTCAGAATCTAACACTATTTTTTTCTTATGATCCCAACCAAGACAAGTCTTTTCTCCAACTAATTTAGCCCATAATTAAAAATAAGATTTAAGAGCATCTCATCTATTTTTTTTAGTTGTCTATCCACATATGAGAATCATGTTCTTTCTCTAATTTTTTTTTTTTGTAAATTTTTTCATCTAATTTTGCTGAAATGTTTATTAGGCATATTACCATCTCGTATCTCTTCCATACAGATAGTCAAAAATATTTTAGTATTCCAATCATTCTATTTTATTTTTACAGTTTTTACTTCTCCTTTATTTATTGCATTCTCGTTTTTAATATTCACTTGACTAGAACTTCTTCTTGGATTTAGTTTTGAAGCCATACTATATAAATTATAAATTATATCAAATTTTATAATGTATAACGTTAATGAAACAAATTCTAATGTAAATAATAATCGTGAATATAATCAAACACTAAATAAAAATAAAGTATTATGATACAAAAATCAAATAATAATAACATAAATGATAACAAATTAATAATAACAAAATGATAAAAAAAATAAAAATAAAAAACTAATATGAAGATGAAAACAATATGAAAGCAATATGAAAAAAAGATAATAAAAAAATAGAAAAAAGTAAATAATAATAACGTAAAGTAATATGAAAATGGAAAAAGACGAAAAGAAAGCAAATATTAATAATAATATGAAGAAGAAAGGGGAAAAGAAATAAAAAAAAAAGTAAATTGAAGACGGAAACAATATGAATTCAAAATTTTAGTAAGGATATTTTTGTCTATTAATGATTACAAAATATCTTTTTTTTAAGGTAAAAATATCTTTTAAAAAAAATATAAATTGTAACTTCTTAAAAAAGATGTTTTTTTTCTAGTGCTTTTATTTTTACTACTAAAATTTAGGGGTGAGCACGGGTAGCGGGTACCCGATTATCCGTCCGAACTCAAATCGAACCAATTAAATTGGTTCTGAAACCAACGGGTAATCAAGTCCAACCCGAACCAAACCGATGATTTTTGTTAATGATTGGTTCGGGTGTCAGTTTTGGGGGTGCGGAATCCGAACCAACCCGCAAACCCGATCATATATTAATTAAATAAAAAAATAAAAAAATATATATGACTTTTCCATTAGACAATGATTCATTATTAATATGTTTGAATTTTAATGAGTTTAGTTTTTAATGTATTTGGTGTTTAACATGTTTGGATTATTTCTATTGATGTTACATGTTTATTGTACTTGTTGAATTTTTAAGATAAAAATTTGTTTTTTTTTTATGAATTTCAAAGTCATCGGGTACCAAATTATCCGATCGGGTACATATACCAAAAAACACAAATCCAAACCAAACCGAACCAATTACATTTTGATTGGTTCGGTTCTAATTTTACCATAAACCTGAACCAAACCGACCCGTGCTCACCCCTACTAAAAATTTGTCAAACACACTAAAAAATAAAAAAAAAAAGATATTTTTTCATTAATAAAATATCTTTTTTTATCAAAACAATAGCACCTAAACAAGCACTAAGTAAGTGTCGGGAGTTTAAATCCCGCCTTGTGCATACAGCAACCCATTGGCCAACAGCAGATCTTTAAATAGAGATCAGATCCGTAACGGATTAATTTTTAGATTGTCGAGTTGAGAGATACCGTGAATTAACAAAAAAAAAAGATATTTTTAGAAATTTACTGTGATATATGTGTTTTGTAAGAATCAAAAATGGCCGTATATGTAAACATTAGAAATTTTTGCTGAATTCAGGGCGGTGAGTTCTATTCGTATAAAAATAAGGATTTTGCTAATATGTACACTNTTATGAATTATTAATCATTTGTCGCATAAAAATAAAACAGAAAAGAAGAATTAATGTAAAATTTGATTAAGAGGAGAAGAAGAATGGTTTATTGATTCTGAGATGCAAAGGTACGTCACAATTCCGTGCTTTCGAGTTTAGGAAAAATAAACTTTACTCATAATAAATTTAATCATTTCTTGTCTCTCACTATCTCTCTCCTCTCACTATATTCTCTTGGTGTTTTAACTAATTTTCCATCCCACTTCTATTGTGCACCCACACTCACTTCTCTATTTGATAGTCCCTGTCCCAATATGGGACCTTTCTTACTCTCCTATTTCTAATTGGACTTGCTGCTTCTCGCCCCTCTTCAGCAGGTGCATCTGCTGGTTTTTTCGTTGGGCCTTTCATTGAGTCGGTTTGCTCACTCGAATCAGAGTTCATGTTCGCATCAACTATCCCCTGTCTGACAAAGACTTTATCCTCAAGGTCATCCTTGTCTACCCAAGCTGTCTCTTCGCGAGGTGACCCTGCCCAATCCACCAACACCTGTTCGATTGGCGCTCCCTCTCGCATGACGATGCGACATCGATAATCGCAGTTGGGAGGGGCTGGAAGGTCATGTACATCGCCGTTAAAGCCGAGCTTCCCGTTGGGGGTTCTCCATGATACTCTTTCAACATAGAGATGTGGAAGACCGGGTGAATAGTGCTCTCCTCCAGCAACTCCAATCGGTATGCGAGCTTCCCAACTCGCCGCTGCACATGGTAAGGGCCGAAGAACTGCCGTCCTAACTTTGGGTGTTCCTTGAGAAAAAGTGAAATCTGTCGGTACGATTTAAGCTTCAATAAAACCCAATCACCCTCCTTGAACTCTTTATCTTTGCGATTTTTATCTGCTTGCTTCTTCATTCTCTACCTTACTTGATGCAGATAAAATCACAATTCATCGTTAAGGATTTTTTTAGTGCGCAAAAATTGATCCACTTCTAGTACTGGAAAAGCCCCTGAGATATAACCCAGTAGAAGGTTCATTGGAAACCCGTGCAATATTTCATGGGGTGTCATTTGGAGTGCAGAATGAAAGGATCTATTGTAGCAAAACTCAGCCCAAGGAAGGAAGGAAACCCAACACTGTGGTCGAGAATGGGTGAATGCCCACAAATATTGCTTTAAGGAACAATTTGTGACTTCACTTTGACCATCACTCTGGAGATTATAAGATGTACTATAATGTAGGCTAGTCTCGCTATGCTCCAAAATACTCTGCCGAAATTGGCTGAGAAAAATGGGATCACGGTTCGAGACAATGACAGCAGGGAAGCCATGTAGCTTGAATACGGAAGCAATAAAGACCTTAGCAACAGATGCAACAGTAAAGCTAGGACACAGAGCTTCAAAGTGGGCTGTCTTACTAAAGCGGTCCACCACTACCATAATGGCTGAGTAGCCGGCAGATTTAGGAAGATGAAAAATGAAGTCCATGGAGAGCTCCATCCATGCTCTCTTGGGTACTGGTAATGGTTGAAGAAGTCCCTGAATCTTGGATGGACAGTATTTGGTTGTTTGACAAGTGTTGCACTCCCTAATGAATTTGTGAATGTCCCGACGCATTCTCGGTCAGAAGAATACATTGCCCAATGCCTTAAATGTCTTGAGTTCTCCTTGGTGGCCAGCCATAGGAGTAAGGTGAAACTCTTGGAGCAACTGGATCCATAGACCTTTAAAATAAGGGACCCAAATCCTCCCACGATAAATCAAAAGCCCTTCTTGAAATATGAAATCAGCAGGTAAGGTGCCCTGATTATATTGCGCAATTAGTAGCTGGAATTCTCGGTCCTCGACAGTAGCATGCAGCAAGGTCGGGATCAATGAAGATTGAATTGTGGAGAAAGCCTGGAACTGTACATCAGTGTTATGTAATTCTTCTTCATCCTATCTTGAAAGAGCATCTGTGGCTAAGTTGGTCTTGCCATAACAATACACCACCTCAAAATCATATCCCAACAACTTAGTGAGATAAAATTGTTGGCAAGGGGTCAACACCACCTGTTCATTAGTTCTCGCAGACCTTGATAATCTGTCTTGATGCAGAAACGATGCCCCAATAAGTAATGCTGCCACTTGGGCACAGCTTGAGTAATAGCGTAGAGCTTCTTCACATACACGAAAGCCACCTTTAATCTGCTATTTAATTTCTTACTGAAGTACGCAATCGGGTAACCTTGCTGTGATAAAATAGCACCTATTCCATGAGCAGAAGCATCAGTCTCAGCTATGAATGGTAACGAAAATTCTGGCAAGTTAAGGACAGGGTTATGAGTGAGAGTTGCCTTCAAGGTTTCAAAAGCAACTTCAGCCTCCCTTGTCCAAGCGAAACTGTTTTTCTTTAACAACTCTATAAAGGGGGATGCGAGGTGTGCATACTTAGCTACAAACCGCCTATAGTATCCGGTAAGCCCCAGAAACCTCTAAGATACTTCAAGGTTGAGGGTTTGGACCACTCCACAATTGCTTTAATCTTGGAAGCATCAACTTGAACTCCTTCCCCATTCACCACATGACTAAGATACTCCACCTGTGACTGACAAAATGTGCACTTAGCGAGCTTGACACAAATTGGTGTTAAAGTATGACACCCAAGGCTATCTGTAGATGGTGGAGATGGTCCTCTTTTGTTCGCCTGTAAACAAAAATGTCATCGAAGAAGACAACGATGAACTTCCGGAGATAGGGGCCAAATACTCTATTCATTGTTGCTTAGAAGGTAGAGGGGGCGTTTGTGAGGCTGAAAGGCATGACCATGAATTCATAGTGTCCCAAGTGCGTACGAAATGCTATCTTGTGTATATCTTCCTCCCTCACCCTAATTTGATGATAACCAAAGTGTAAGTCAATCTTGGAGAAATAAGCAGCACCATAAAAGCTCATCTAAAATTTCATCAATGGTTGGAATAGGGAACTTATCTTTTATGGTGATGGCATTGAGAGCGCGATAATCCACGCAAAAATGCCAACTGTCGTCCTTCTTGCGCACCAATAACACTGGGCTAGAAAAAGCACTATGGCTCTCTCTGATCACTCCCGCTTGCAGCATTTTCTTAACCAATTTCTCAATCTCTTCCTTTTGGTAATAAGGGTAACGGTAGGGGTGCACGTTAACCAGATTAGCCCCTGGCTGCAGATGTATTTGATGCTCAATGTCTCTTTGAGGGGGTAAGTCTTCTGGCTCTTGGAACACCTCCTTAAATTCATGCAATAACAATTTCACATTCTCATCTTACTCTGCATGATTTGGTGCAAGTACAACGGCAGGGTCAATCATCTGTAAGTGTAAGAAGGATGCGATAACATCTGTGGATACCATCTTATTAAGAGCTCGGGTGCCCACCGCACCGAGATGAAACAACCTTTCCCCCTACAGCTTAATTGTAAGTTCTCCAGCCTTAAGGTAGCGTTTGGAAGAGAGACAGAGACTGAGAGGCTGGGACTGAGTGACAGAGACTGAGAGACAGAGACTAAAATAAGTCTCAGTATTATGTTTGGTGTAAAGTGGGAGACAGATATTGAAATAAGAATGAAGCTCTAATTTAATTTGCACAAAGGGTAAAGTTAGAATTAATTAATTGAAATGAGGGTATTTTAGGTATAAAATATTATTAAAGTTTCAGTCTCCGTCCCCAAAAATTTCAATCATCTGTGTCTCCACTTTTTGCAGGTACTGAAATACTGAAATTTTAGAGACATAGACTGAAATTTTAGTACCAGTCTCTGGACCAACAAATATACTGAGTCCCAGTTTCCTAATATCTGTCTGAATACCTCAAAACAAACGCTACCTAAATGACATTGTCAAATTCATATAATTCATAGTGACATCTCCCAATTGCACTAGCCACTGAGCCCCTAGCACAATAACCGCTCCCTTGATGTCTAGGATGAATGTCTCTAAGTGAAATCCATAGCCTTGCATGTGTAGTGGTACGTCACTACATTTTGAAGCACACCCAATGCACTCCCCATTGCCTACATATACATTCAATTGATGCACCAGGGTCAAAGTTAGTTGTAATTTCTTGGTAGTGGATTCCTTCATGAAATTGTGGGTGCTCCCACTGTCTATCAACACCATAACAGGCTGGCCGCCACAAGTTTTGGCTATTCAAATGGTCTCCAGATGATAAGGTCCAACGATAGCATTGAAGCTAATATCCACTACCTCTCCTTCCTCTGGACCCGGCATCACTGCAAAGGGATCAAAATCCTTACTCTCGTCTACCCCCGGTCGCTCCCTAGTCAATTTCTCCATCTCCGTTTCTCTGACCAGTAGTAGGAAGGTAGAATTGCACTTGTGCCCCATAAAGTATCTCTCATCACAATAATAACATAGGCCCTTATCTCTTCTTTATTTGATTTCTGCTTGTGAATTGGAGTGGCTGCTTTCTCCACTGCGGTGCCGCTTCCCATGGCTGACGGAATAATGCTTGGCGGACGTATGGGTGGTGATCTTGAGGAACTGAGCTGGTTGATGGGTGCACTTCTAGGTTTGCGGTACCCTTGTGGTCTCAAATTCACAGAATAGGCGAGGTTCTTTTGCTCATGGAGTTTAGCCAACGAAACAACATCAACATATGATCGAGGCTTGGCTAACATCAATTCGCATTTCAACGATTCAGATAAACCGACCACAAACAACGAGATCACCCACTCTTTGCTTAATCATGTCACTTGGTTCAAAAGCTCCTCGAACTTACGCTGATATGCAGCCATCATTGATGTCTGTTTAAGCTCATTTAAGGCCGACTTGGGATCATGGAATAAGCTCTTGCCGAACCTGGTACAAAAAGCTTCCAAAAAACTCTCCCATGTGTGGTTAATGGCGTTGTTCACACACCAACGATACCAAGTATAGACAACTCTGGTTAAATGAAATGAAAGCATTCTTACCCTCCACGCTTCAGGCACCGCGTATAGCTCGAAGTACTCATGAGCTCGGAATGTCCACTCTTCGACACCCTCACCGTCAAACATAGGCAGCTCCGTCTTCACTCTTTTCACCAGTAGCTCGATTGGGATTCACCTGTGAACTCAGAAAAACTATTGTTGGTCCCTTGCTCTAGAGCTGCTTGCTTTAGCTTCAGAGTCTCACACAGCATCTTCTCAATGTTTTTTTACGGAGGACTCAACCGATCCGATCCATTCCTGAGTCCCAGAGAGTTGCGACATCGTCTCTATACGGTTCCGCTGCAACGTAGCGATCTTCGACCGATTTTGCTTGCATACGTCTTCCAATTGGGAGAGGGGAGTTCCATTGTCCATCGCAACACCTCTCAACAAGAGCATAAAAAATGTTGCATAAGAATATAACAGTAAAGAAGAATCAATATAGAATTTGATTAAGAGGAGAAGAAGAATGGTTTATTAATTTTGAGATGCAAAGGTACGTTACAATTTCCTGCCTTCGAGTTCAGGAAAAATAAACTCCATTTGTAGCAAACTTAACCATTTCTTGCTTTCCACTATTCCTCACCTCTCACTATATTCTCCTAGTGTTCTAACTAACTCTCCATCGCACTTCTATTGTACATCCACACTCACTTCTCCATTTGATAGTCACTGGCCCAATATGAGACCTTTCTCACTCTCCTATTTTTAATTGGACTTGCTACTTCTCGCCCCCTCTTCAGCAGGTACATCAGCTAATTTTTTTATTAGATCTTTTATTGAGTCGGTTTGCTCACCGAATCAAAATTCATGTTTGCATCATCACTAGACTATAATTTTGTGTTTATTATCTTGTATAAAAAATAGAAAATTATAAAAGTCACTCCTTCAAGTAATCAAGTAATACACGTTATTTGTTAGTGATAGTTCCTATATTTTTGAAGTAAAGGAGCTCAACACAACAAGGTGGAGCAACAAAAGAATCAAGAACTAATCAGTAATAATAAACAATCCATAGTCATCTCTGACATTGTCATCAACAACCATTTGGATCAACTCTACTCCAATCCTTGCAACTCGTAAGCTGATTGAGAATTCAGCTGGTTAGCACGGTTAACTACGATGAAAATTCAGGTGCAATCAATTTATCGTAAAGTTAATAATTGAGAGTCGTTAAATAAAAATTTAATCAAATTAGTCAAATTATTTAACGGCTCTTAATTATTAACTTATTCACGTGAAGTTGACTTTAACTGAATTTTCACCGTTAACTATAGGTTTAAAAAAAAAAAACAACTAAAACAGTAAAAGTGTAAAACCATAAATGGTTACTTCTTGTTTTGATAATCAGACTTAAAAAACTTTAATTTGCTGTAAAAATGTTAAAAACCGCTGACACCAAATCACAGCTACTTGTGCTTCCTACAAATTTTTTTTCTGTTTCTTTTTTTTTTTTTTTTTTTACAATTAATTACCAATATGCTCACATTCACATTCACATTTATATATATTTATCAAACATCATCAATGCGTTTGCATTCTTAGCTACCATCTAATCTCTCTCTACTTTCTCTCTCTTCTCTAATTTTATACTAATAACACTGCTGCTGAATGAAATCACCGTCGTAGCTTCACCTCTTACTTCATTATTCTAAGCTGAGGTAATAACATCGTCGTTCAATCTACCAAGGTACACAAGTTTATTTAATTTGTTTTATCAAATGTAATTAGTTTCGTTTTAATTTGTGGATGTTTTAATAATTAATTAATTTTAATTTTGCATTTATTCAATTCAGAGAGAGAAATCAAAGATGGAAGTGGAGTCGGTTGTTGGTGCAAATTCAAATTCGAATGCTCTTCTGGACGATGATGGCAAAGCCAGAAGAACTGGTATGCTTTAATTTCTCTTTTTTAATTTTCTCTTAATTAATTTCGTGCATGCAATTCTCTTCTCATGTTTCAACAATCTATTCAGGAAATAAATGTTTTTGTTTTTGTTTTAAAAATTTTCTTTTAGAAAGAAAAGAAAAAAAAAAATCAACCAAACACAACCTAATTTTCGATATTGCACGCATTAAAACTCAAACTTGGAGTTCATTCTTTTTTCATTTATTTATTTAACGTGAAGGTGCGATGTTTAAGCATAGTCTTCTCATACTTAATTAAAAAGTTGGGGGTTCGATTCTTCTATCTTTGGTAAAAAAAGAAAAGGTGCGTTGTTTAATACTAAATATGATGTAAAAACTTAATTAGCGGGTTAAATTTGGTGTCGGTATTATTATAGAAAATAAGTGCAATCAATTTTGCAACAAGAAAAACCGTTGCAGAATTTTTTTTCTCAAATATTATGTTTCTGTATTTTCCTGGTGCATTTATTATTTCTACTAAAACTTTCTTCCCCATTTGAGGGTCAGATACTCAGAGTGCTATGATTTATGAACTGAACGTATCATAGCATCACATATATAAATGTAGGAGTGTACGTAGTTTGGTTAATTCAAAAATTAAACATTTTTTTGGTTAATTAAAAATTTAATTTTGATTAATTAATTAAATTAATTTTATATAATAAAATTAATTATTAATTTATTATAAAATTTAAAAATTGATTTTTAATTGATTATAAAAAAATTTAATTTAAAAAAATGATTGATTTTTTAATAGAAAACTAATTTTTAATAAAATAAAACTGGTTTAGAAAAAAACCGGTTTTCTAAAAAAATTACTTTTTAAAATTGAATTTTTAATTTAAAAGATTAAAATTAAAATTTTTTAAATTTTGGTTTTAATTTTGGTTAATCGGATAAAAACTGATTTTTTTAAAATTATTTTGTTAAACTGATTATCTAAAATGTGATTATAGTTTTTTAATCGGTTAATTATATTTTAGTTTTTTTAATGTACACCCCTATATAAATGTTTATTTACAGAAAAAAAATGTCTGGATGAAAATGAAAATGACTGTTTTTAAATACAGATAATGTATAAATCTTCCGAAAATTGATTTGAATTCGAAAATTACTTCGACGATGAATTTGAGATTTTACTATAACTAAATAAATATATAATCTATGTTTGTTGGGTCCTCCTGAATCTATTCCATCTTAAGCTTCTTTTCATTTAGTTGTAAAATATTGTTAAAATGGCCACTAGAGTGAGAAAAAGAAAAAAAGATAATCATAATAATAAAGGAACCAGAATAAATGTCTATTAATTGTTTTGGTCCTCTTTTGACCCTTGGAATGAGTGGTTGTGGAGATTGAAATTCAGAATGCATTTTATTAAAGATGAATGCTATGGTGCTTAAAATGTGATGTTTATTTATTAAAAAAAGTTAAAATTAATATTTAATTTAAAAAATATAAAAATAAATAATTTTTAAAAATTTAAAATTTATTATAAAAAAATTAGACAAAATTTAGACATTAAATCATAGACACAGTAGAATTTGCCTTTGTTAAATTTAATAATTTAGAGCTCACATACATTCAATTAATTTGTATTGAATGAATACAAACTCACATTCATTATTAGATGCTATTATTATATATTTGCATGAATGGAAGTCAGAATATCATACCATGCATGGAGTCAATCGGAATCAGAATATGATTCATTTGAACCTCGTCTTACTTTAAATACTATTTAGTTCAGTGGAAACTATTAAAATGGTACTTAAAAATTGGACAAAAATAACTTTAAAAAATATTAATAATAATATTTATACTTCATTTTATAATGAAAATAAATTTGTTATTTTACATCTTAGTTGTTTTTTTCCTTCTCATTTTCTCTCGATCCTGTTTTCTATTCTTTCTATTTTCTTTCTTTTTATTTTTTCCTCTTGTTTTCTTTTCTTATCTCCAAACAAAGAGAATTAAACATTTTTAACGTTCCTTTCACATATCTAATGCGCTCATTAATTAGTAAATACTAAATATGTTAAATTGTTTTTAAAAAAATTATACATCACATATATAATAAACTCTGATTTAGTTTGGTAAAGTTTTTTAAAAAGATACTTCTGTTTTTAAAACGTACAAATTTTTTATTTTGTGTTTAATAAATTGAAAAAATTATGTATTTATTCTTGTATTTTGTAAAAGATAAGGTGTTTTCCAAAAATTATGTATTTATTCTTCTATTTTGTAAAAGATAAGGTGTTTTCCAAAGTTGACTTACGTTTATTAAATTTAAAAAGTGTAATATAATATCATATATTATTAAAATTTTAAATTTATTCTTACATTTATGTCTATATAGTATTTTTAAATTTTTAAAACTATTTTATCAAA
>NC_029791.2:124274655-124275191 GCF_000816755.2 Arachis ipaensis | reverse complement strand
AAAAGCTATTTTTAATTTGATTTTAAAAAAATATGCTATAACTTTTAAAAAACTATTTTTTATAAGTTAGTTTTGATAAGCTATTCTCGAAAAAATAAAAATTTACCAAACTAAGTCTCTATGTGTATTTAAATCATTTTCAGATTATACTTTAGTCTATAAACTAAAAAACATGTTCAGCATTTTTATTTTGGTTTATTATTTAGGGGTGTTATAGTTTAAAGGAATATGAAGTAAATCCAATGCATAACCACTTGAAAGTGGAAGCAAACACATTTTTGCAATCTTTTCAAATTTGAAAGATATTTTTGGGTACTAAATATTCCAAAAAGCAATATATATCCGTAATTTAAAAAAAAATTTACTCTTTTGTTTTCACCAAAATTCCTCTTTCAACTTATTGAAAATAATATTCATCTCATTTTAATAAATTTCTACATTTTTTTAATTTGTAATGAAAAACGTGTTAGTTATAGTTAGGTTGTCATTTATTTATTTATGTTAATTATTTTATAAAAAAACTATGCATGTGTGTA
>NC_029791.2:124269889-124274414 GCF_000816755.2 Arachis ipaensis | reverse complement strand
GTATAGAAACTCAATTGAAAAAAAATTCTGGTGCAAGGACCCAATTAAAAAGAAAAAAAAGTATATGGACCTAATTGAAAATTTTGCGAAATTATAGGGACCAACAGAGTAATTAAACCATACAAAAATAACACCCAACATTAACAACCGATATTGTCACCTTCTAGTCTTGCTAGAAAATTGAAAATGAGTCAAATTTATTTTACCAAATCTATTTAAAAAGGGGGAAAAGGGAGGGGAGGGGGATTTGTGCTAAACCTCAACAAATTAAAAGTCAATAATCCTAGGGGAGTTGTTGACTTGGTGAAACTTGTTGAGACAAATTTTCAAATGGGTAATGCTAGGTAGACAAAAAAAAAAAACAGACAGAACTTGCCTTATTTAGTATTAATTAATTATCGCAACAATTAATGAATGCTAAATAAGGCAAGTTATGGCTGTTTTTGGCTGATTTTCTTTGGTTACCAAACATTTCTATTTTCGAATATATTAAGGTCAATGTAATTTTACCAAATGAAGATGGTCAATGTATAAAGAAGTAACAAAGTTAGTTTGAATGAGATGCAGGGACGGTATGGAGTGCGAGTGCACACATCATAACAGCAGTGATCGGAGCCGGAGTGTTATCGTTAGCATGGGCGATGGCGCAATTAGGATGGATCTTAGGCACAGCATCTATCTTGATCTTTGCTGGAGTTACTCTTTTCACTTCTAATCTTCTAGCAGATTGTTATAGATCGCCTCACCCAGTTACTGGCAAGAGAAATCACACTTACATGGAAGCTGTAAAAGCTCACTTAGGTACCTATTTAATTAATTTGTAGCAATTATGTCCACAACAAATTATATATATAGTTGATAGTATTATTGTTACCCTTTAATTTGAAATCTTATGATTTATTTTAGTTTTGGCTAATTCTTGCTTTAGGAGGAAGAATGCATATGATTTGTGGATTGATCCAGTATAGCAATCTCGTTGGAATTGCAATTGGCTACACAATAACTACATCTATAAGTGTGGTGTAAGTTTTTATGTGCCTTGTTAGGTTCTTCAAATGAATAAACTATCTATTTTGATCACAAAAGAATATTAATAATTTTAGAGTAAATATCTAAATTGGTCTCCAAAAAATTTTAGATGAAACATTCTGGATCCTAACAAATTTTTATTCTTTAGAAGTCCTCGAGAATTATTCTCGTCGGATAAATTGACCCGCTTTCAATCAAATTTTTAATATGTGTGTTGGACAAATAAGTCTCTAACAAATGTTATACAAAAATTAGGTAAAAAAATCAATATAAGACACATTACTTTCTATTCAAAACAATGGAGGGACCAATCTGTCTGACAGAATTAATTTTTGAAGACTTTTAGAGAATAAAGATCTGCAAGAAACTAACGTGTCAAATTTAAAATTCTTTGAGTACCAATTTGATTACACAATATGTAAATTAATTTGATACTATCAAATATTGAGTTAGTTAGAAAACACAATCCAAAATAAGTAGTTTGTAGGATAGCTTTATCAATGTTTTAGATAATTTGTCAACCTTATATAATCTTTAATGGGTATCAAATTAGTTTGTAGCTTTTATAGTTAAGATTATCAATTTTTAAATCTTTTATGATCTGATATGGAAATTCATTCTTCTTTAATTTCCTTCTTCTTCTTTTTTATTATTTTGGGAGTTTACTAATAGAGCCTAATACTAAAGAAAATAGGACTAACAATGAAAAAAGTTAAAAACATTAGTTGGTTTCGCTTTTTGTTTGTGTTAATCCATATGTATCTATGTTAGTATGTTTTTTGTTTGGCAATAATTCATTAAAAATAAAATAAAACTATGACCCTTTGATGCACTAACTATTATTGTGAGGCTAGTTTCCGTCGCAATTATTATTTTAGTAGTAATTGAATATATATTTCAGGACAATTGTGAAGAACAATTGCATGAAGAAGCATAATGGGAGTGAAGCTGATTGCCATTTTTCAAATAATCCATCTATTATTGGCATTGCAATTGCTGAAATCTTCCTTTCTCAAATTCCTAATTTTCACAAGCTATCTTGGATCTCCTTCTTAGCAGCAATCATGTCTTTTGGATATGCCTTTATTGGCATTGGGCTTTCTCTTACAGTCATTATCCAAGGTTTGTTTCTCTATCTTTATTTAACTTTTATCCGAGGTTTAGCTAACTAGTCCCCTTAAGTAAACGTTAAGGGATTTAAATTCCGCCTTCTACATCCAACAACCTATTGGACAGCGACAAACCTTTAAATGGAACTCCGATCCGCAATGGATTAGTCCTTAACCTGCTAAACTGGGGAATAACATAGAAAACAAAAAAAAATCATCCCCGTCCAAAAAATAAATTCTATCAATATCGGATTATTTTGTGTTAAAGCTAAATTGGCAAGAATTTTTCTTTACTATTTAAAAATTATCAAGGTTATTAGAACTAGAGGGAACCATTTGGCTTGGACCAAAAAATAATTGTTGTATATTATTACGTATTTTTTTATTATTTGAATTACATTATATGTTCATATATTTTTTTAATTCAATTCCTATTCAATAGATTTGAGTTTAATTACTATACATGATAATATCTTCATAGGGTTATGCTACGTGTACACCAAAATCAGCCACCAATATAAAATATATACTGGAATACAAATACACTATGAAAATAAATTAAACCACATATGTATTTATACATAAATATAAATACATTAGTGGCTGATTTTAGTGGCTGATTTTAGTGTACAAATAGCATTTCTCATCTTGGTAATAAATTTGGTTAGCTTAAAATGAATTGTAATTAGTCTTATATAACCCTCGCATAGTCTTATTTGTAAAATTAGTTTCTATAATGGATCTTATGCATAATTATCATTACAAAAGAAAATTTAGTTAAAACGACAGTTATAACTGCCATTACAAATTTGAATGACAGGAAAAGAAAAACACCTGAATCTTAAGTGTCCTTTTAGGTATAAAGATGATTTCTTAAAATTACCCTAATTTAAACGCCACTTTAATTTTTATTTTAGGTAAAGTATATTTTTTGTGCCTAACGTTCGCGATTTTTTTTAAAATACCCTAACGTTTAATTTCATTCCATTTTGTCCATAATGTTTTTGATTCATTTAATTTTGTCCTTAACATTTTCGATTTGTATCAAAACTATACTTGAAAGTTTTCAATTTTGTCCCTAATATTTTATATGGGTTAACGTTTGGGACAGTTTTGACGCAAATCTAAAACATTAGAGATAAAATTGAATACAACTAAATATTAGAAATATTTTTGAAAAAAAAATATCACAAACGTTAAGGACAAAAGATATATGTTAGTATATTTATTTTTTTATAATATCTAATAATAGGGTTGTGAATAACAGGATAGTTTAAAGTCAACACCAGCAGAAAACAAAGTGATGAAGATGGCAAATAGCATTGGAATAATTACAATGAGCATTATCTTCCTCTTATCTGGTGGTGCTGGATATGCAGCCTTTGGAGCAGACACTCCTGGGAGCATTCTCAACACCACTGGAAATGAACATGTGTGGCTTGTTTATATGGGTAATGTCTTCATTATTGTCCACATTCTTGGAGCATATCAGGTAATTAATAACATTATTAGATTGCTCTTTTTAATCATATGCATTCTTTTCATGCTCAACCTCAAATAAACAATTAAAGAATAAATTACTATTTGTATCTATGAAAGATACAAATACTGGCAAATGTATCCATATAAGAATAAAACGACAATTGTACCACGGAAGATAGCTTCCGTGTGCCAAGAATACCCTAACGGACCAATTGTGTAACCAACGTCCGGGTACTCTTGGCACACGAAAGCCATCTTTCGTGGTTATAATTGTCGTTTTATTCTTATATGGGTACATTTGTCAACATATGTATTTTTTATGGGTATAAATAGTAATTTATTCAACAATTATATATCTTGATGCTGATAAATTCATATTTAAAAATGACTAGAAATATGTCAATGAGACATCAAACAACATATGAGGTTGATACTGAAAAAAAAAAAATCTTTTCTAATTCTAAATTATAGATTTTGTGTTTTTTTTATTCTAGAAACCATTGACAAATATACATAATGAGTAAAACTTTAAATTGATCATTAAAAAAGTTATGGCTCGGGTTGTTAACGGAAATGTTTGGAAACAATAAAATCCATACCAAAGTTATTTTATTTTACATTCATTAATTATCTTTGAAATAAAAACATAATATTAGATATAATAAGTATGTAATTTTCGATGTTATATACATGAAATCGTAGATTTAAGTTAAATAAGGTAACTTTAAATTATTGTTTCTCTAGCGTTGCTCGTCCGTTAATTTTGTCATGGAAATATTTGGGACATCTCTTTAATATCACAAACTTGTAAGCTAATTATGTGCTTTCACAAATATTTTGAGAACCAACTTAATGTTTTAAAATTTCTTAAAAACCAATTTAGATTTTTACTCTATTCATAATTT
>NC_029791.2:124268510-124269742 GCF_000816755.2 Arachis ipaensis | reverse complement strand
TCACTTGTTTTAAATAAATTTGTGAACAGGTACTTATCCAACCATTTTATCACATAGTGGAATTATTGGTGAGTCAAAGGTGGGCAAGCTCAAACTTCATAAATAAGGAGTATTTTGTGGGAATTGGCAAAATTCAATTTAGCATCAATTTATTCAGGCTTATTTGGAGGACCATATTTGTGGTGGTTGCAAGTGTGTTAGCCATGGCAATGCCATTTTTTAATGACATGCTTGCCCTTCTTGGTGCAATTGGGTTTTGGCCTCTAGCTGTCTATTTCCCAATACAAATGATCATTGTCAAGAGAAATATAAGAAAAGGAACCATGCCATGGATTGGGCTTCAATCTTTGAGCCTTGTGTGCATGATTGTTTCAATTGCAGCAGCATGTGCTGCTATTCATGGGTTGGGCCAAGCCCTTGGTAAATACAAGCCCTTTATGTATAAGGCCTAGTACAAGCCCAAAAAATAGAAAAACCAAATGAGTAAGGTGTAGTATGCATTCATGACCTAAAACGATGGAAATTCAGGTGCAGTCAACTTCACGTGAAGTTGATAGTTGAGAGTCGTTAGATGAAAATTTAGTCAAATTAGTCAAACCATCTAACGACTCTCAATTATCAACTTCACGTGAAGTCCACTGCACCTGAGTTTGCACCTAAAACAAAACATAGGGTATAGTGTGCATTATCTCTACCTTATTCTTTTATTATGTATGAAGTTGGATCCTCTCAAATAAACAAAGATGGATCCTCTAATTTTCATGTAAGAATAAAGATAAGCTCTTGTATGCTTAATAAATACTATGTTTAACCAACTTGGGTTGGTCGAGTAGTCAGCTCACTCGTCCGTTTAAACAAGTGTCGGGGGTTCGAATTCTACCTTGTGCATGTAGCAACTCATTGGCCAGCGGCAGATCCTTAAATGGAGCTCAGATCTGCGATGAATTAGTCGTTGATTTGTCGGGTTGAGGGATACCGTAGACAAAAAAAAAAAACTATGCTTAGGAAAAACAAAAGTTTGGGTTTTCATTTGTACCCGCCTAAACCAAATTTGGATTGGTAGAGCAATAAATAAGTTTTATTTTTTTTTTAGTGGCCTCAATTTTAAATTTTTAGGATTGGAAATAAAATCAACGTTATGAAATGTTTGATTCTCACCTTTTAAAAAAAAATAAATCACACAAGACAATATTAACTGGGTAAAGATGTATAATTAGAGAGTGTATTACTGT
>NC_029791.2:124267097-124268407 GCF_000816755.2 Arachis ipaensis | reverse complement strand
ATTCCATATATATCTATAATATTTTTTATTCTACAACATATATTCAATCATATACATTCAGCACCGAATTCTAAATATGATATGTACATAGACAACTAATTAAATATGAACTTTATATAAAAATAAATATGTTTCTTTTGTAAACGACATGTACATGCATGAAAGATGAGACATAGGTGAGTAAAAACTCTTTCGTATAATATAGTGTTTAAATAAAGGATATACAACAGTAAAAAGAGTTGAAGGTTGGTGAAGGCTCATTTTTTTGGATATATTGTTTATAATTACGGAGAATTTATGTGTTTTTAATTAATATAGAGTCAATTTTTTTTTTTTAAATTTCAAAACACAAATCGGAGGCACCGAATTAGAGAAGGAGAAAACTGATGGTTCAATTGAAGGGAGCTGAATTCAAATTTCAGAGGTTCATCTAGGGTCGATTTTGTGAAAGTTAACAAATTAGAGAGTCAGATATATAATCTCCATATAAAAAAACACACTAAATTTTACACATTATTAAAAAATAGAGACCACTTTAATAAAGATACTAAAAATGTCTTTTTTTAAAGATGTTTATATGTGTTATTTTATTATTGAACATCTTTATTAAATCGGTTAATAATTTATTTTTTAATAAACTAAAATAAAATCGATTTATTATAGTAACAATAATAAACCCAATTGTCTGCCATATAATTATTAAACCCGGTTTGATCCGATCGAATTACACAATCTAAATCAAATATTTTTAAATTTTTTGATAAAAAGACAAATATATCTCTAACTTTTTATTTTGCAGACATTGAATCTCTAAAAATTTAAAAATACAATTAGATCCCCAAAAAGAAATTGGATTTATTATTATTATTATAAAAAAAATCGGTTTTATTTTAATTTGTTAAGAAATTAAAAAATAATCGGTTCATTAATACGTCCAATAATAATGCGACACACGTCTTCACAAAAAGATGTTTTTATAAGTGTTTATAGAAATATCCCCCTTAAAAAATACTACTATAAACTCAATATCAAAATTAAAAAGTGGTTGGTGAACTCCACTTGATTTGATACAAATACTGGATTTGAACAAATATTTACCTTGGCTTCTCCGACATGTTCTAGTTCTTCTTTGACTTGTATCACCTAAACCATAGAATAAAATCATGATGTTATGTTTTTGGAAAATAAGCCAATAATAATAATAATAATAATAATAATGATAATGCCTTTGATGACCATTGACTCTTCCTCCGTGAACGTTACTATTAACTGACATTTCTGCTCCATTCTGTATAGTATATAGTATCAGT
>NC_029791.2:124265588-124267064 GCF_000816755.2 Arachis ipaensis | reverse complement strand
CCTTATTTTCCATCAACACCAATGTTTGCGTGTGTTTCTGCATGCATTGTACATAAATAATAAATAGGGTAAAGTATTAAATTAGTTCTTACAATTAAATCGTTTTAATTTTTAAAGTTTAAAGTATTTTATTTGAATACAAAAAAGTTTTATTTAGTTTTAATATAGTCCTGTCGTAAAGTCAATATTAATTAATTAATGAAACTCAATTTTCAGATATAAAAAACTTATATAACCAAATTCTTTGGTTACTGAGAAGAGTTTCCCGTGATAGAGGTGACGATGGTCTTGTCCTCGTCGCTACCGTCAAATTTTTCTGCAAAAAGTAAGTTCTCGATAATAATATTCTTTATGGTAGCGTTTGGTGGAGAGACAGAGACGGAAAGACTGAGATTGAGAGACAGAGACTAAGAGATAGGAATTGAAATAAATCTCAGTATTCTGTTTGGTGCAAAATGTGAGACAGGAATTGAAACAAGAATGAAACTCTAATTTAATTTGCACAAATGATAAAATTGGAATTAATTAATTGAAATGAAAATATTTTAGGTATAAAATGTTATTAAAGTTTCAGTCTCCATCTCTAAAAATTTCAGTCCCTGTGTCCCTACTTTTTGGAGGTACTGAAATACTGAAATTTTAGAGACAGAGACAGAAATTTTAGTACCAGTCTCTGAACTAACAAACACGATACTGAGTCTCAGTCTCTCAGTCTCTGTCTCAGTACCTCAAAACAAACGCTACCTATGTGTTTGAACAAAAGTTCAATGGTTCGCGGTGATGCATCCGTAGTTGGTCATGTGCGTCTCGAGTTTGTATATATCTCTTATTCAGAGAAGGACATTAAAATTTTGTAGAATAGTGACGTTAATTATTTAATAATAACTTTATGATAAGGCTACGTTGAAACTAAATAAAATTTTTTTGAATTCAAATAAAATACTGTAAACATTAAAAATTAAAATAGAATTCAGTCTAAAGATAAAAAATCAATTTATTACTTTATCCTAATAAATAAATATGAAATATCTACCACTGAGGTCACATTTATTCCTTCTAGATTGAAGCAAATTCTTGATTTTTGCGATCTATCTGAAGAAAATCTAAACAATTTATACCATTTTCTACAAGTAGCTACTCCAATATGGGGTAGGTATATTAAAGAGCATTAATCAACTAAGACTAGTGTCATTGGTTGGTCACAACATAGGTATATTCAAATGGGGAAAATTTTCTGAAATAAATTAAAAAAAATAATTAATTTTCAAAACAAAATTTTTTTTAGTTTTTAAAACTGGAACAAGCTCATCAATTGTATCGACGAACTTGAAAATTTTAGTGAAGTTCATCCACTACATCAACAAATTTTATTGAAACTAACAAGTTCGTTTATTATCGGTGCGACGAATTTATTTTTATTTTCGTACAATTTAGATCGTATTGGTATAATTTTATTTTTTTATTTAATTGAAATAA
>NC_029791.2:124259013-124265580 GCF_000816755.2 Arachis ipaensis | reverse complement strand
TTACTAACTTCAAATATTCATATTCTAATTTTATTATAAAATCAATCATCAAATTAATTTGATATTTAACAAGTTAAATATTTTAATAATACATTAGATGTTGTAATATTTATATCTTTCTTGCGTGAACTCTCATCTTAATTTTTTTTCAACGATAGGATATGATTTTTATTAATAAAAATAGATGGTCCAAAATAGACTACAAACAAATAAAAAACGACTAGATCCACCAAAAATCTAATATATATCTCATTGTAAAAAAGAAAAGGGAAAGTGAGGCTTTCAGATTTTTCGATGCTCTTCCATAGTCTTCCGAGCTGCTGCCAAAATCTCAGATGGGAGAATTTGACGACCTTTAAAGATGAGAACGTTTTGGGTTTTCCAAATCTGTCAGGTAATATTTGCTGTAAGTTCTCTTCTTTCTTTAGTTGCTTCATTTCTTCTCAACTCATTTTCCAATTTCATCCACCATTTTCAGGTTTCTTCTTGTTCGTCTGGTGTTGGCAGATTTGCTGCTTGCCAAATATCCTTCGATTCTGTGCACTCCCATAAGCAATGAAAGGTTGATTCCTCAACTTGGTTGCACCGCTGGCAAATTGGGTTCACTGATTAAATTCGAGATTAGATCTTCTGAAGAACAGGTAGTCCCTCATGCATAATCTTCCAAAGGCAGTTCTTAATTTTTGGATGACAGTTTATTTTCCACAAATTAGATCATAATGCTTTGTGTTGGCATTATTCTGGCAGGTATTTCAAAGGTGGATGAAAAAATTAGAAGCTTATCCTGTATGCCTAGTTCACAGTGAAACTACCACCTTTTCCTTTCACCCAGGTAACTCTATCTTCGATTTTATGTATCTGTGTGTTGAGGATCGCTGTAGTAATTTCTGGGTTGAAGATTGATTGAATTAGTGATTGATTCCATGACCTGTTAGGTAGAATTAGGTCCGAGACTCTCTTTGGACTTTCTTCTGTATATTGTGAGAGATTATGAGTGATGGTTATATAGTCTCTGACCCATGAATCCTCCCTAATTCGAATAGATAGACCTCTGTCCACTTCCCAGAGAATTCCTTTCTCCAGGACTTTCCTTTCTTCCATTATACTACGCCAACCCCAAGAGAGATTTGTACCTGTTTTTACTCATAGAAAACCAGAATTTCAATAATACTTACTTTGGTAAACTTTACTGATAAGAGAGTTTGGCCTGGAGAGTAGACGCCATCATTGCTTTGCTAACATTGCCAGATTAAAGGCTTTAAGGTCTTTGAAATTGAGTCCTCCTTGATTCTTTGGTCTGCAAATAATTCTCCAACCAATCCATTGCATTCTGTGTTCAGACTCCTTTTGGCCTCACCAAAATTATAGGATGGCTCTTTGAATTTGTTCAAAGAGAGTTTTTGGTAGTTTGAAACATCTTAGAGTGTAAATAGGAATCGTCGTGGCCACAGCCTTAATTATCACTTCTCTGCCACTAGTAGATAAAAGAGCTCGTTTCCAATGACTCAATTTCTGATTCACCCTATCCTTAATGTAGTTGAAAGTAGCCTTCTTGGATCTCTGAATCACTGCTGGGAGGCCTAGTAATTTGTTCTGATTTCCAATGTATGGTACCAAAAGAATTTGAGCTAGCTGGTCGCAGATGTGAATTGGTGTATTTTTACTGAAAAAGACAGATAGCTTATCAAGATTAATTTTTTGCCCACTTATTTCCTCATAAACCTATAAAATCCGAAGCAAGTTTTGGTATTTTTTCTCACTTGCTTTGCTGAAAAGTATTGAATCATCTACGAAAAATAAATGGTTGATTCTAGAACACCTCTGATTGAGTCTCAACCCGGATATTTTCAGTCTCTGTTCTCCTCTGTGGAGCAGATGGGAGAGTCCCTCTGCACAAAATAGGAATAGATGGGGAGATAGAGGGTCATCTTGTCGTAACCCTTTACATGGCTTGAAAAAACTATGAGGTTGACCTTCTACAGTAACAGAATAGGAAACTGTTGTCATAAGTTTCTTTATCCAAACTATCCATTTTTCACAAAATCCTAATTTTTGCATTATATTCCACATAAAACTCTATTCAACCCGATCATAGGCCTTACTCATATCTAACTTCAATGCCATATCATAATCCCCATAATTCTTATTTTTCAGAAAATGTATATATTCATGAGCAATCAATATGTTATCACTAATCAACCTGCCTTTGATGAAAACACTCTGGGAATCACTTATAATTATGTTCATCGCAATTTGTAATCTATGGACCAGAATTTTATAAATTATTTTGTAAAACGCAGTGCTTAAGCTTATAGGGCGGACGTGCTTCATAGATTTAGTATTCAATACTTTTGGAATAAGACAGATGTATGTGATTGAAGGCTTTAAGAATTTTATCTCTGGAGGAAAAATTCTTTACTGCCTAAACCACGTCACCTTTGATATTCTCCCAAAAGAATTAAAAAAATCTGGCTGTAAAACCATCATCCCCCAGAGAGAAGAAAGGGTTGATTGAATAAACTGCTGTTTTTATTTCTGCTTCAGTAACTGACCGAATCAGGGACCTGTTTGTGGCTGCATTTATCTTGTTTGGTATACCTTGCAACTCGACTTCTGGGTTTTTAGGTTGGCTAGTAGCAAAGAGATCTTCAAAGTATTTTTGCGTTACTGCCGTCATACCCTCTGGATCATTAGCAACTCCACCTTCTTTATCCTCCAACTCTACTAACTTATTTTTTCTATTCCTGACTTGAAATTTGGAATGAAAAAATTTAGTGTCCTTGTCTCCCCAATTAAGCCACTTCACTCTCGATTTTTCTCTTCAGTATTGTTCCTCCTACTCCAATGCCTCCTCTAGTTTCGCTTCACATATTCGAATACTACTTCCATTCGCTTTGGAACCTTTATTGGATTCTTGAACATCTGGTCCTTAAGGTGCTGAATATGGGTTTGTGAGTTAGAAGAAGAATTTCTTTGCCATTCAACAATCTTATGCTTGCAATGTTTTAATTTTCCAGCCAACTTGTACATTGGCGAGCCTTGAATGTCGACCTTCCAAGATCTTTTGATCATATTAATAACCTCTTCATTCTCACACTAGCGTTCCTAAAACCTGAAATGACGCTTCTCCCTCCTTTCCTCCATCCCCGAACAACAGCCGCTAGAAATTCAGTTCGCCAACTATTTGTAACTAAGACTCTGTCCAACCTGTCTCTAATAAAGTTCCTTCCGAATTGTCTATTACTCCATGTGAATTTATCACCCTCATATCCCATGTCTACTAACCTCCCGAAATTGATAAAATCATTCTTTTTATTTCTGCTTCAGTAACTGGCCAAATCAGGGACTTGTTTGTGGCTGCATTTATCTTGTTTGGTATAGTGGGTTTCTAGGTTGGCTAGTAGCAAAGAAATCTTCAAAGTATTTTTGCGCTACTGCCGTCATACCCTCTGGATCATTAGCAATTCCACCCTCTTTATCCTCCAACTCTACTAACTTATTTTTTCTATTTCTGACTTGGAATTTGGAATGAAAAAATTTAGTGTCCTTGTCCCAATTAAGCCACTTCACTCTTGATTTTTTTCTCCAGTATTGTTCCTCCTGCTCCAATGCCTCCTCTAGTTCCGCTTCCCATATTCGAATATTACTTCCATTCGCTTCGGAACCTTTATTGGATTCTTGAACAATATGGTCCTTAAGGTGCTGAATATGGGTTTGTGAGTTAGAGGAAGAGTTTCTTTGCCATTCAACAATTTTATGCCTGCAATGTTTTAATTTCCCAGCCAACTTGTACATTGGCGAGCCTTGAATGTCGACCTTCCAAGATCTTTTGGTTATATTAATAACCTCTTCATTCTCACACTAGCGTTCCTGAAACCTGAAATGACGCTTCTCCCTCCTTTCCTCCATCCCCAAACAGAGAAGTAATGGTCTATGATCAAAACCTGTTTCCTCTAGATGCTTCACAACAGCCATTAGAAATTCAGTTCGCCAGCTATTCGTAACTAAAACTCTGTCCAACCTTTCTCTAATAAAGTTCCTTCCGAATTGTCTATTGCTCCATGTGAATTTATCACCCTCATATCCCATGTCTAATAACCTCCCGAAATTGATAAAATCATTAAAGTGCTATATGGAAGTTGCAGTCTTAATTTGGCCACCTTCTTTTTCATGATTGGAACGGATTGCATTATAATCACCCATCACTATAATACTCTCACCCCCTCTCTCGAGAACTCCCAGAACTTTATTAAATTGTCCCGCCCTTATTCCTTCTTTAGTGTGCAAGTAGACACCTATCACCTCCCATTTCATTTTGCCTTGCCTATCCTCCATTTTGAAGTAAATAAAAAAGGAATCATGCTTCACAATCTACATTATAATCTCTTCTTTTCACGCAATTACTAATCCTCCCGCCATATCGATTGGGTCAACTGTAAACATAGAATTAAAATCGCACCTCTGCAACACACCTTCCACAGTCGAGGAGTTATTCTTTGTTTCACATAGGAATAAAACATCGGGGGAATGAGTTTTGTTAATTCTTTTTATGTTATGAACTGTGAGGGATTTTTCCAAACCTCGATAATTCCACATCATCATCTTCATCCCTCCTTAGGTGTCAATTGTTAGGTGGTAACCTCCCCTTTATTCACTTCCCACACATCATCTTGGCATTGCTTCTTTCCATTAGAGCTTTTCCTTGAACCTCCAGACCTCCTTTTAACTCGTAATAGATTTGTGGGTGTGGGTCTTCCTTGCTAACTGCTTTAAATTCTGTTTTCTAGCTCCCTAATGTCCCCCTTCACCCTCCTTCGCACCAAATGTGAACGCGTTTTCTTGTGTAGTAATCTGAACTATTGTTGTTGCACTTTTGGTACTAGAGCTTCTTTCTTCCTTGTGTCTCCCCCTTTATTTCCTTCTTGTGTTAGTAGTTTGCGGTTGCTTTGTGCTTTATTCTCTTGGCCTCTGCATTGTGAATTTTTCTCTTGGGCAAAAAGACTAGCAAAGCTTTTGATTAGACTCACCGGAATTGATTTTCTTTGTTTTTTCTCTCCCTCCCTCACTATATTGGGACAGTTTGAGTTTTTATTTTCTTTTTGATTCTCCGGATGCCATTCAAACTGATCCGCTCTAAGCCATACCCCCATTCCTCCTCCTTTGTTTCTCCTTTCGCTATCTACTCCAAATAAGTATTACATGCCCTAACCTCATGCCCAATACTCCCGCAACAATAGCAAAAATTACTAATCTTCTCATATTTGAAGTGAAGATCAATAACTTTATTGTTGCTGTTAGAGATCTTGAGTTTTCGTTTCAGAGGTTTGGTTATGTCCATTAATACTTGTATTTTTATAATTCTTTCTTCCTTACCCCTCATAGAAAAAATCCATACATCCGTTACTTTTTTCATCGTCTCTCCAATTCTCCTCCCCAGCCCTATAGTCTTGCAATGTTCAGGCATTCTCCACAATTGTATCCATATAGGGATATGAAAAAATTCTGAATATGTGATATGTATATATTCACTCCATCGCCTTATATTCAAAATATAATTTTTGAAAAGCTACCTCCATGATCTTAGACTTTAAAACCCTCTAACTGTCTTCATATTGATCGGAGTGTCGCTTCTAAATTACCTGTACTGAATGGTCCATCCGCCAAAAACTTCTCTACTAAACTTTTAGAGCATTTCTCCAGTCCCTTCTTAATGTCTTCATCCCAAAATGAATTATTTGTTTTTTTTTTCTTCTAACTGATTTCTACTCCATTCATAAAAGACAGCCAAGACTGCCATATTAGATCTAAGATACACCACAAGGTTAATTTTAAAAATAAAAATTTATCTATAAAATCCTAACAGAACCAAAAATACCCTAACAAAACAGGACACCCTTCTATTATATTATAAAATGTTATAACTCTCATCTTAAATTCAATGTTTTATATTTTAAAAAATTTATTAAATTAAAATAAGTCTAACATTATAGATAAAGTTCATATTTAAAAGATTACATATACACTCTAATGTTATTAATTTGAAGAATTATATACATCCATCTCTTTTGTTGAAGGCCATGAATGTTTATTTAGAATAAGATGAGTATGTTTATTTAAATTTATAAATTTTAAAATAATAAGAGGGCTTTTATTTATAATTTTTTAATTTAAAAATAATATGAGTACATTAATTTTTAATTTAAAATTATCAATTTTAAATGATTAGTTTTTTTAAATCGAATAAACATAATTAATCATATGAATATAATAATATGACTACATTTATTTTTATCAAATTAAATTAAATTATAACTATTTAAATTTTTAATTAAAAATTTTAAAATTTAAAAGTATGTGAATCAAATAGAAAAATAAAAATATACCTTTCAATTTGTATAAAATAGGAACAATTTTACCGTACTAATGAACATATTTGTTAGTTTCAATGAAGTTCACCAAACAAACTTGTTCCAACTTAAAAAAAATAAATTTCGAAAGAATAAAGATAAAAAAATTTGTTTTGGAAAATAAATATTTTTTTAATTTATTTCAAAAAGAATTTCATTC
>NC_029791.2:124256630-124258701 GCF_000816755.2 Arachis ipaensis | reverse complement strand
TATAAGAAGGACAATTTACGCAAATAAAATGAATGAGCAAAACCTTTACGCAAATATAACATTGGTAATTTCCAGACGCAAATGCAATAAACGCAACTATATATAATCCGTTACACTTTGCAGCGGAACTCAGTTGCACGTAATCCGCTACAGGGTATCGCGGATTACGTTGAGAGAGGGTTACTCATAAACCGCTACACCCTGTAGCGGTTTATGCTCATATGATGCAAGACTCATAATCCGCTACACCCTCTAGCGGATTATGAAGAGTGTGGAAAACCGGGTTGGTTTATGTTTAAAAAAATTACACTTTCTAAAACCGGGTTTGTTTTGCATAGAATAAAGGACATTTTAAGCCATTTTAAGCCATTTTCTATGCAAAACAATTTTTAAAAAATGACTTAAAAAATGTTAGGAGTACTATAAAAGTTTGTAACATCTTAGTAATTTAGGTAAATATTGGTTATATCTAAACCCGATTTTCCACACTCTTCATAATCCGCTAGAGGGTGTAGCGGTTTATGAGTAACCATCTCTCAACGTAATCCGCGATACCCTGTAGCGGATTACGTGCAACTGAGTTCCGCTGCAGGGTGTAGCGAATTATATATAGTTGCGTTTGTTGCATTTGCGTCTGAAAATTGCCAATATTGTATTTGCATAAAGGTTTTGTTCATTTATTTTATTTGCGTAAATTGCCTTTATAAGAACTAATTCTAAACTGATCTTACGTGGTAAAAATAAAAATAAATTTTTTTGAATAATTTGAATTAAATGCTGCTTACATCCATTGTTGTTCTTCTGGGTTTGTGCATCTGCTTCTGGTTTCTGGTTAATGTTAAGGAAGAAGATGGGTTTCTGGGTTTGTGCATTTGCTTCTGGTTTCTGGGTTTGTTCTTCTAGGTTAATGTTGAGGAAGAAGAGGGGTGTTGAGGAAGAAGAGGGGAGGGAGGGGTATTTTCGTCCGTCGGACGATTTTAAAACAAACTGAAACTTTGGGGATCATTTTGTAGCAAAAAAAAAGTTGGGGACGAAACAAATTTTCGACCTCTACGTTAGGAACCAAAATTGAACTTAACCCTTAGTTATAAGACTTGAACTCACTATTTCTAGGTGAATATGAGAAGATTATGTGCTTGTTTGGGCGCCTTTATTTTGATAAAAAAGATCTTTTTTTATTTTTTAGCGTGTTTGGCAAATTTCGAGTAGTAAAAGTAAAAGTACTAGAAAAATCAGAAAAACATCTTTTTTGAGAAACTGTAATTTACATCTTTTTTTAAAAGATATTTTTTCTTAAAAAAAAAATATTTTTCATGTAATAAATAAACAAATAAGTACTTTTATATTGTTATATCCAAACATAATTGATAGATAAAAAAATCTTTTTGCATGAGATACCCAAACATAAAATTATTTTTACTTTTTCATAAAATCTTTTAAAAAAAATAACTCAAAAAAAGATTTTTTTTAAAAGTTCACCCAAACAAGCTCTATGTCATTTGAACTATAATTCATTAGTTCTAATGACTCTAGTTTAATTATTATATATTCAGTTAAGTTTATACATTGTTAACCACATAAATCATAATATATTTTCCGAATGTAGTTGCAGGAGAAACCGAGAAAGTGCATATAAAGTACATGCAAGAGCACGAGTATTTTGAATTTTGACCACTTAATTTAATTTTCTTTGGCTTTCGCTTTAATTTGGTACATTATTGATAGAGTGTTTTTATATCATTTTCGAAATTGAAATAAATCAATTTATAAGGATAAGACTCATAAGAGAAATAGAAAGGAATATGCAGCCTTGGAAATAAAGTTTGACCAAGGCAATTTTTAGGTGGTGATGATGATAGACTCATAGGAAGATGCAGCCTTCTAGTTATAATTTTCATTACAGTAATTAATTAATGATTAATGATGTGATAATGGAACCTTACTAACACAACCACTTGGTGTAAATTGGGTCATGAATCATGAGTGCCTCGTGAGCCCATGATGATATCTTCAACTAGCTTGTGGAAAGAGTGGATGACTAATTATTTCTTGTTTGATTTCGAGCATATTA
>NC_029791.2:124253810-124256605 GCF_000816755.2 Arachis ipaensis | reverse complement strand
TAAAAAATATAAAAATATTTATACTTAAATAAACTTTTGTCCTTATAAAATACTATTTTTTTTTAATTTTGATACTTGTAAAATTTTTATTTGTAGTCCACTAGTTCAATTATTTGATTAAGTATTAACTTGATAAGTTAAATAATAACATGGTATGATCTAAACCATTGATGTGAGAGAACATGTCACACATCAATATTTAACCTGTTATGTTAGCGAAAGGAAAAAAAAAATTGTTAATAAAACCACAACATTTTAAGTGTTACGGGAACAAAATTAAAAGAAAATTCTTTATAAGTCCAAAAACTAAAAGATAAGTATTTTATAGGAATTACAAACTTATTTGAGCACAAAAATTATCATTTAATTAAAAAATATCTTTAAAGCATTTTTTAGTAATTTTTTATTCTTTTAGTAACATTATTCTTGCCTGTTAAATTTTTATACTCACTACTTAATTGGTTATATATTTAAAGTATTTAGATTAGATTATTATGCAATGTTAAATCTAAGAAAAGATATAAAAAGAATTGATATTGTATATATATTTATTATTGTTGTTTGATACAAAAACTAAGTCATATATATAGAGATATTACTAACTAATTTTACGAATATTTATTTATTAATTATTAACTCTCAATTACTTATTATTATTTTAATATGTAAATTTCAGATAATTAAAATTAAACTAGTATTATTGTAGTAGAGCTTTATAAAATATAATTCAAAAAGCTTGGGAAATGCCATAGTCTCCTACTTTTTCTACTTTTTGACTTGTTCGAAGATAAATTATATATTAAACCTTTAAACCAAAGACGATCGAAGATACGCCATATCAAACATAAAATATAGAATTAAATAAAGTTGATTAATAGTCTAACTTATTATAATTACAGAACCCCAAATAAAGTTATAATCGCATTTTATGATGCTACGAAGTCTAGCCAAGTTGAAGATTAGTGCTTATGTTTTTTTACATGTAAGGAGGGAAAGTAGTAAATGAAAATCAGCCAATTGCGTCAACTTTTTGACACAAGTCATTATAGAAAAGCGGATTATGCTGTGAATAATTTCTTCGTAATTATTAATTAACATTTATACTTGTTGTTTTGTATATGCCCTATATCTAGGATTTTTTTAAATAAATAATTTTAATATTTTATTTACGGATATAGATAATCTGTAATATATTTAGTAATTTTTATTTTTTTTATATATTTCGTTTACAGTATCAACGAATTAAGATTGTTACGAGTTAAGATATGATTTTATTTAAGGCTGCACATGAATCGGATAATAGCCGCATATCCGCGGTAATTATCCGTATCCGATCCAAATTTTGCAAATATTATCCAATCCGCACTATAGTAGGATCGGATTGCGGATTTGACAGTAATATCCGCGGATCCGATTCGCTGATCCGCATATCTGCACGTCTCATATAAATAACATAGTTTAAGAAAGTAAATTCTAATGTGATATGAATTTTAATGTGTTGTTTTATGAATTTTATGATATCTTGTTTTTAATTTTTTATGTTGTACTTTAACATAAAATAATTAAACTTAGATCTTGTATTTTGTTTTTTTTTTTATTCAAATGAACTTTTATTGATAATATTTTAGGAGTAAATAGACTTAAACAGGTGAAAAAATAATTTTTCTGGACCTTTTTTGTAGTAAACAAAATGCTATTTGTACACCAAAATCCGCCACTAAAATTAGCCACCAATGTATTTGTGTATAAATACATGTGTAGTTTAATTTATTTTCAATGTGTATTTGTATTCTAGCATGTATTTTATACTGGTGGCTGACTTTAGTGACTGATTTTAGTGTACACGTAGCATAACTCTTTTGTAAAAACAGTCAAACAGGGTCGTAAAACAGTTTTTTTTTTAATTATGCGGATATACCGGCATCTGATCCGATCCGACATGAAAAAATGTGGATATCGTATCCGATGAATGCAGTGCGGATAGGATAGAATTATAGGTTATATCCAATCCGTGTGTAGTCCTAATTTTATTTGGGTTTATCTCGTTTGCAAACAAAATATGTGAAATTTGAAAAAATATACATATCTTGTTTACCGTGTAAACGAGATAAATTCATAATTATTTCGTTTACGCTGTAAATAGACATGTATTTGTAAATATAAAAATATAATTTTTGAAAATAATAAAAAATATTAATAATTTAATTTGGATAAATTTAAAAAATAAAAATCGATATATTTTATTACTATTTAGATCGACTTTAATTAATTTATATCTCATTTATATTTTAAATTTTAAATTAATAACTTTTGTTTATTTATACTCGATTTTTAAAAGGGAATATGGATGGTTTCAAATGATAGGGAAGATGGATGGTTTTGAAATAATAAGAGAGATGAGCAATTTTAAATGATTGGTCGTATCACGTAATTTGAAATTGTTCATTTAAAATCAGCATATTATTTTTCTAGAAACCAACACATTTAAATTAGTAACCAAGAAGAATAAAAAACATAAAAGGGGAGTAGGTTGGAGAAGGAGAGATTTGCCAGGTCACTAAAATACGGTAGTTATGTCAGCATTGTACTAATCAGAAATGTACTTCGACGAATTTGAAGGTACGCTTGTCAAATTTTAAAATTTTTTAGGAACCATTTTATTAATAACAAAAATCAAGTACTATTTTAACAACTAGTATATTAATTAAGTAGGTATTAACTTATATATTGATTACTTTTTTTATTTTTTAAAATAAATGGCATTTTAAAAAAAATTGTGTACTAACTTACTAACT
>NC_029791.2:124236519-124253785 GCF_000816755.2 Arachis ipaensis | reverse complement strand
ATTTATAAATAATATTTATTTTACATCTACAAATAATATTTATTTTTATTTATCACATTCTTTATAAATAATCATTTTTTACTTATAAAAATGAAGATAAAATTATTATAATGAGAATAAAGCTGTTTAAATACGTGTGTATATTACATTTTTTTGTGTATACATTTCATTGTAATATTTTTTATTTTCACTGTTTATAGATATGAAAATATACGTTTTTTTTTATCAAAAGTTGGACAACACTCCTTAAAAAATAACATATTGATAAAGAAATAAATAATTTAACGGATTTTGAACTTAATAATGAAATTTAAGAATAAACCATAACTTTCCAATATGATTTAATTAGAAGACAAACATGTGTTCATGATTTCATGCAACTAAATATTGTATCAAAAGAAAGCATAAACCGCACTTGGACAACAGAATAAACAGCTTCTTTTGATCATAGCTCCTGATTTTTCACATTGGTATATAGGAAACCGCATGCTTCTAAGTACAGGCGATAATGGGTAGGATAGAATAGAATTTGAAGCTAATTTTAACACTATTTGTGAGTTGAGAATATCTCAATCCTAATTCTACCCACTCTTAACTTGCAGGTATCCGATCCTATCCGCGAATTATAAAAAAAATGCAACATTATTATATAACTTGGTAATAATTTAAAATAGAATTGATTTTTATATAAAAAAAATATTAAATTATCAATTAATGATATTCTTTTAATGACTAAAGATCTTTTGTATTTAGTGAGAGGTCTTTGGTTCAATATCCACTTGAAATATATTTATATATAAGTATATAATATATGCATATATAAGATACGAGTTGGTCGAATAGGGATGATGAGGCTCAACCCGCACCCTACCCAACACACACCCTACCATATCCGACCAGATGAAATTGAATTGAATATTTATAGATAGGATATATATTGCCAACCCCTAATTCTACACTCCCCCATAACTTAACTAGGTTATTTTATTTCTAATGTAAAACAAAACAGTCTACTTAGGTTGACTTCACTTGCTAGTTTAGTTTGTTTCACCTTTTTTGGCCTCTTCAGTCTTCAGAAGCAAATAAAATATCCCGAGTACAGCAAGTTCAATATTAGTGCATACAATAGATAATAATCTAGAACATAACAAAATACAATAAAGTAGAAAGGAAATTAGAGAAATAAATACTGATTGTAATTTTAACTAACTAAAGTCTAGTGAGAAATTTCAACGATGGCCTATGAGCTATGAGATATCACATTATTATTTTTATCCTCGTGCCACTTTTCAACCACTCGTGTTTGAATGAAACTCTTTATATTAACCAAAGTTATTTGTAGTCTTCCCTTCAATCATTTTCATCAAATAGTTCCCATCAACAGGTCTTTTGTTTAAGAATATATAATGATTATAATCTTGTAATTATATACACAAATTCTCAAAACATTTTCTTCAGAGCGTATAAAGAGAGAGACAGAGAAAGAAAGATGTTAAAATTTTGACCAAACATTCCCCCGTTGACTTCCCGGCAAAAAATATGAACGCCACACACAAAATGTCCAAGATACCCCTCCGCATTCGCAAGTTCTCTCTACATTTCTTCTTCTTGCTTACCCTCACACTGTCCTCCGATGTCATTTCACAAACCACCGAACAAACCACCCTTCTCACCTTCAAACGCCAACTAGGCGATCCGCCGTCACTACAATCATGGCAACCGTCGCCGTCGTCGTCTCCGTGCGGGTGGCAGGAAGTCCGGTGCGCCGGTGGCACAGTCACGGAGCTTCTCCTCGCCAATAAGGATATCACCGTGAAGAACCTCCCGGCGCCGACGATATGCGACGGCCTCAGGAACCTCACGAAGCTCGACCTCTCCAACAACTCTATCTCCGGTGAGTTTCCGACCTTACTCTACAATTGCTCCAATCTCAACTACCTCGACCTCTCACAGAACTACCTGGCCGGAAAAATTCCCGACGACGTCGACCGCCTCAGAACCCTAACGTACCTCAACCTTGGCGGCAACAGCTTCATTGGCGACGTTCCTCCGGCCATCGGAAACCTTCCGGAACTCAGAACCCTCCACCTCTTCCAGAACAACTTCAACGGAACGTTAGCAAAAGAAATCGGAAACCTCTCCAATCTGGAAATCCTTGGTCTTGCCTTTAATTACCGTCTTGCCCCTGCGCCGATCCCGGTCGACTTTGGGAACCTGACGAACCTGAAGTTCATGTGGCTGAGACAGTGCAACTTGACCGGAGAGATTCCCCAGAATTTCGCGAAACTCGAGAATCTTGAAAAGTTGGATTTGTCAATGAACAACTTAACAGGGAGAATTCCTACTAGCTTGTTTTCTTTAAGAAATTTGACGTTTTTGTATCTGTACCACAATAAGTTGTTTGGTGAGATACCAAATTCGGTGCAAGCTTTGAACCTGGCTGGAGTTGATTTGAGCATGAACAATTTGACAGGTTCTATACCAAAAGATTTTGGAAAGTTGAACAACTTGACGGCTTTGCTGCTGTATTATAACCAGTTGAGTGGTGAGATTCCAAATGGTTTAGGATTATTACCAAAGCTTAGTAATTTTAGTGTTTTTGGGAACAAACTGAATGGAACTCTGCCTCCGGAATTCGGCAGGCATTCGAGGCTGGTGGGGTTTGAGGTTGACAGCAATCAGTTGAGTGGAGGGCTGCCGGAGCATTTGTGCGACGGCGGTGCTCTGAGGGGTGTGGTGGCTTTCTCCAATGATCTGAGTGGTGACTTGCCTCAATGGCTTGGGAATTGTAGTTCTCTTGTCACAGTTCAGCTTCACAATAACAGGTTCTCAGGGGAGGTTCCTTTGAGTTTGTGGACTTCGAGGAGCCTTGAGAGCTTGATGCTGAGCAACAACTCGTTTTCCGGTCAGATTCCAAGAGAATTGTCCCGGAGTATGACAAGGTTGGAGATCAGAGACAACAAGTTTTCTGGTCCAATATTGCTTGGTGTTTCTTCTGTTGTGAATCTTGTGGTTTTTAAGGCAGGAAACAACATGCTTTCCGGTGAGATTCCAAGAGAATTGACCGGTATTTCTCAGATGACAACTCTCATGCTTGATGGGAATCAACTTTCCGGTACGCTTCCATCCGACATAATTTCATGGAAGTCGTTGAACACTTTAACCCTATCAAGAAACAACCTTTCAGGTCAAATCCCACTAGCTATGAGTACTCTTCCTAGTCTGGTTTACTTGGATTTGTCTGAAAATGAGTTGTCTGGTGAAATACCAACTCAGTTAGGCGACTTGAGGTTTGTTTTTCTCAACTTGTCCTATAATAAGCTTTCTGGGAACATACCAGATGAGCTTAACAACCTCGCCTATGAAAGTAGTTTCTTGAACAATCCCAATCTGTGTGCTTATGATCCAAAAGTCAATCTATCTAATTGCTTGACTAAAACCTCATCCCACTCCAGCAATTCATCTAAAAAAATCTTTGCCTTGATTCTTGGGGTCATCCTCATTGTATTGTTAGCCGCTGCCCTCTTGGCATTGTGCAAGCTGACAAAGCAACGGGGTAAAAAGCTGCGTTGTGGCCGTAAGCTTTCAACATGGAGGCTCACTTCATTCCAGAGGCTTGACCTCACAGAAATTAATCTCTTTTCAAGTTTGACAGACAGCAACCTTATTGGAAGTGGAGGCTTTGGAAAAGTTTACCGGATCGCTTCAAATCGCCCAGGTGAGTATGTTGCTGTGAAGCAGATTTGGAGTGACAGGGATGTGGATCACAAGCGGGAGAAAGAGTTTATGGCTGAGGTTGAAATCTTGGGCAACATTAGGCATTCTAATGTAGTGAAACTCTTGTGTTGCTACTCAAGTGAGAACTCAAAGCTTCTTGTATACGAGTACATGGAAAATCATAGCCTTGACAAATGGCTACATGGAAAGAATAAAAAGTCACCAATTGGTTTGAGTACACCCAACAGGACTCATGCAGTGTTGAGTTGGCCAACGAGGTTGAAGATTGCCATTGGAGCTGCACAAGGCCTATGTTACATGCACCATGAGTGCTCACCATCAATCATCCATCGCGATGTTAAGTCTAGCAATATACTACTAAACTCCGAATTCAAGGCTAGTATAGCAGATTTTGGACTCGCCACGATGCTGTTAAAGCCAGGGGAGCTGCACACCATGTCTGCTTTAGCAGGGTCTTTTGGCTACATTCCACCAGGTAAACAAGACCTGTCACAACTTGGTCATAAAATGCTTATTTCTCAAACACTGATTCTGTTGGCTAGAAATAAATGAATGAATTTATATCTTACAATGCCAATTGAAAACTTAAGTCAACTGATACTTTGGTGGAGTAATCTAACGTTGATTCAATTGCATTGCAGAATATGCTTATTGTAGCAAGATCAATGAGAAAGTCGATGTATATAGTTTTGGGGTTGTGCTCCTAGAGCTTGTGACTGGAAGAGAGCCTAAATGTGGAGAAGATGGAAGCAGCCTAGTTGACTGGGCATGGAGGCAATACAGTGAGGGGAAGTGTCTTGCTGATGCCTTAGATGAGGATATCAAAGAAACATGCCACGTGGAAGATATGACTACTGCCTACAAACTAGGGCTCATTTGCACAAGCTCATTACCCTCATCTAGGCCTTCTACAAGGGAGATTTTGCAAGTTCTTCGTCAGTGTTGTCACCCAGGTTCTTCACGTAAGAGAGTGGCAACTGACTTTGACATAACTCCCCTACTTAGTGATGCTAGGTACATAGCCAGTTACAAGGACAGTAATGTTACAAGCGAGAACGAAGAAAGCCGCTTGTATAGTGTGTAACGGGGGTAATCCACACTAAGAATAATCCCAAGACATAAAATGTAATGTATATTATAATCGTCAAGTCTATTAATGGTTTACATTCAGCTTTATTCCGTAAATACAATTGGCAAGGTTGATTTAGTGGATATCATTCAAAATGTATCGTTTTATGACCTATAATATGAATTCTTAGGCTTCAGAATCATCAAATGAACAACAAAGTACTCAGAAACGAAATGTTTAGAAGCACTAATGATGAGTGATACAAATTTTCACAAGCCTAGTTCACTAAATTGGAAAAACCAAAGAAACTCATCAACAGATTTATCCACCCCAATTTCTAATCTTCCGCCAAGCATTTTTTCTTCTTAACCACCTACCCAAAATAAACTACTAAACTACATTTACACGATGTATCAACCACATCGCAAAGGAAAACAACAAAGTTCCAACTCCTTAAAAATCAAAGTAGGTAAATATGTTAAAAGGATTTTTGAGACATTGAGAGCTCTGAACATGAGTTTAGACCATGTTTCACAGACAACAGGATGTGACCATTTTAGGCATCTCCATCATGCTCTTCATCTATGTACATAAACGATCAACACAGTGCCATCCCCAAAACCCCAATCTGTTTCTCCTTTCATCATTTCTCTTCAAGCTGACTCGAGGGTCCAAAACAGCCTCAGTCCCATTCAAATTATCTCAGCACAGCAACATCCCCAGCACAGTTATACAAGGTATAGCATTATGAATAATTTCAGCAATTCACCTCCCAAATGTCATGTGATTCAATTCAAACTCATCTTCCTACAAAAGAAAAAACCAGAACCAAACAGAACAGTATAAACACATTCTTATTCACGTTGGAATGAGTTGAAAAAGCATGCCTTTTACTAGCTTCTGCAAAGATTCTGACCTAACCCCTTCTTGAATTTATACAACACTTCCAAGTCTGACATCTCGCTATACACAATATAGAGAATAGAGAGTATTAATGATTAGTAATCCAATAAAGCATTAAACTTGGCTGTAAAACTATAATTTCAACAGGAAAAAAAAAAGGTAAAGTCCGGTCTCTGGGAGTCTCTATACACAAAACAAGTCAGGTTCTTAAGCAGTTACTGGAAACATAGCACGTATAGTGGTGCAGGACCTGCGACCACATATTCACCAGTCAGAAAATTGACTAAGAAATTCAATGGCCATGGAAATCGATCGTTCAAATTATCTTGAAACAAACAGCGAAAACATACAATGTAAAAATGAAAAGTGGGAAATGCAAAACAGTTTATCAAAACATGAAGAGAACAGGAACAGAACACTCTGACTGCCATAATTGTTAAGTGTTAATACTAAGTTGCCAATCCCCCCAAAAAAGTTAACAATTCTTCAGAAAGGCCAGGTAAGATAAAGTTCAATTTCCTACTATTTAAGCAAAGAATTGAGAAGTGTTCTAAATTAGATGATCTTTATTATGGAGAAAACAGAGATATCAGACAATTCAAAACCTTCAATTTGGTCATGATATTTTGAAATACTCTATTTCCATGAAAACACCCACTTCTCAGAACTGATCTGGATGTGCCACACAATCATCATCACCCTGCAAAGATTCCCGACTCTCACTACCTCCCAGACTTCCCAGTTTTTTTCACTGCCATCCAACAACAGTTCTAAGCCAAAAGTCCTCAAGTGAAGAAACTCACCTCGCAATTGAGGGCCTGGGAGCTCGCAGTTGGTACATAATCTGAATATTCAGTTCTTTGGAAATTATGAGTATTGTCTAGTCGTTGATCCATATCAACAGCACTCTCTTTACAGTTTGACAAGCTTTTGCAAGATGCAGTTTCTGCACTTTCCAAGCAATCCAGATCCATTTCCCCAGCTTTGTTCCTATTGACTCCATTCTGAAATAGATTACCAACTTCTATTAAGGAACTTGCAACGAACCAAACAACATTCCCAGGACGGTTTGCTCCAGTGATTCAGCAAGCTTACCTCATTCTGAACTTCTGAACACCTTGAGTTCTGACTATCATTTTTGGGATGAACACCACCTGTTTCACTAATATGCATGTAAGCTCCTTCAGTACTTATTCCATTTTCTAGGAGTCCATTAGATGACTTAATTTCGCATTTGGTGCCAGCATTCTTGGCTAACCTAACCCCTTTGGTACCATCAATACTCATTTGAGATGAACAACTTTCTGGAGAGACACACACTAGCCTCTGCGGGCTGATAGAGGCCCTCTTCTCTGGTTTGCCTAGCTTCTCATCCAACATTTCATGGTCATTTTTCCTCTTGACACTTCTTTCAGAAGACCCTAGGTTGGACTTTGCGGCATCCTCACCCATTTTTTCAGCTGAATGGCTTATGTGCCTTGACATCCGATTGCGTTTGTAACCATCTGGAAATACAAATAAAGGGAGCTGCTTTCGACGTACATGGGAAACAAAAATTTCCATCCCTGGCTTCCAGTACATATACATATTTATTTCTTGCCTGAATTCATCAACCGTTCCACGTATATCAAATTGTTGTCCCTCTTGACCTTTTTCTCCCTCTTTTCTTTGCAAGCCCATGAAAAATGCAGAATGAGCACAATGTCTGGATGTGTCTGCATACTCATGTGGGTAAGGATGACACTGCAACATCCCATTTGTATCCCGCTCTATCTGCTTAGAAATAGACAGCATGCATTAATGTATAACCAATAAAATTAATAGAATTTGTCATAATATCCCTAGATAAGATATTCCCCTTTCCCCTTTTGGTAGGTATGTCAAATTCAAAAAGAGATATGGACTAAGAGACTGAACCTTGGCACAAAAAAAAGGCTATTATTGCCTTTGGTCACATTTAAAATCCTAAATACATCCATCCTCCACAAACTACAACAGGTGCAAGCATACATTTTTTTCTTTTCTTTTTCATTTTTCTTTGGTTGGGAAAAGAGAGGGGGACTAAACCCACCAGATGAAATTTGTATAAGATAGTAACAGTGGTGTACCTTCAGGGTGAGCTGCCTCAATCGAGATTCTACCCAACCTTTCCATGCTAACAAGTCATCATTGTCTGCTGCAAGGATGTCCACTTGTAAATAGTTTTTGTAGGCTTCGAAAAAGAAATATGGCTGAAAAAGTGCACTCCATTGGGCTTTATTGAGCTCAATTTCCTACAATTAAAGCCATTTATTAAAAAAAGTCACAAATTCTTTTAATAAAAAAGAAAACTAAATGGGATAACACCTCTTACATCACAAATCTTGTTGCCATAGCGAAACTGTTCCTTCATAACACGAAGAGTGCTTGCGGAGACATTGTAGCTGGAATTCATGCAAGGGTATGCAGGAGTAATAATTGGCATAATGTGATATCTGTCCCGCGGGTTTCTACGAGGATCCCAAACTGGGAAACCCAGTTCATTCTCCTCTATTGTGCACAGCATGACAGGATTTGGCCACCTCCATTGTGTATATACCCTAAAGAATCGAGAAACCAGCATACTAGGGATTGCATTAGGGTAAAGCTGGCAAATTCGAGCAACTAATAGAGCCCAATTCACGCCTCCAAGGAATCCCGTAACCTGAATAGAGCATATAATAAAGAAAAACGTGGATTCTATTGCCATTAATGATAGTAAATAGCGAACTACAAAGATTTTCAGTGTAGCTCTCTTACATTTGAATAAACACCACGCCTTTTAGCCCAAAACTTTAAACATCTCAGTGTGGTTCGGAAGTGCTATCATTGTCAAGGGTTAACAGACTATCAAATTAATAAGATGAAAGAGAATTAAATCTACTAAAATATCAATTAGCAAACCAAAAAACATGTATATTAACCTCAACATTTGGAACAAGTTTAAGAATTTGATCTGCCACCCGGCAGCCATTAAGACTTCGAACAGTAGGTTCATCAACATCATACAGCACTGAGCCATGTGAGATGTCCAGGTCCTGTACATAAATGAGTTTGAAAACGATATCAAATGTGAGCCAGCTTGAAAGGAAAAATAGATTCTAACAGAGGAGATGAAAAACTCTGAAGGGGAAGAATAACCAAAGGATCATGTTTCTCTTAGAAACACACAAGAACACGAGAAGAATCATTGCATCAATTTTCCAAAGTATCACTGAGCTCGACTTAATAAATGATGCTGGTACTTATCTTAGGGAAGCCCTCAGATTCTTAACAATAAGACAAGTGATTTTAATAAAATTGTTGCCCACAAAAATGCAGTCAATATAAAGCCCTGTTAAATAAGGTTACCAAACTTACTTCAGGCACAACCAAAAGAGATATACTTGCATAAAGCAAATCTATAGATATTCCCTGGAACTTGAATTTCATTACGGGGACATGAGCATCTGGAACTGGTTGAAGTTCAGTAACTTCTTCCATTTCAGCCAAGATGTTATGCAGAATGATAAAGAAGTCTTCCTGCAAACAAGTGAAATATTGGCTAAGATATCCCATAATTCCATGGATTTCAGTAAATTAAGAAAAACACAACCAACTTCATGTCATCACCTCCCGATTCACATAAGAAGGGCCAACACACAAAGTGTCTATGTCAGCTCCTGGTCCATGTACCTGCAAACAATTCAATTTTTGCTATATATCCAATTTTACATGGAACAGTGACTTGAAGACGACAACAATGTACTATCCAACAATATTTTGACTACATTGCTAGTTGTGCTACTTAATTTGGGGAAAAAGAAAAGTAGTTTTTTGCTACGAGAACAAATTAACCAAAAGAACTGGGAAAGTGTGGAGAAGAAACTGTTAACATTCATGCACAATGATTAAGACATTCCACCATAACATTAAAAATGAAATTCAATTGAGGTCATCATCCGTCAGTCATTTTCCTGACAATGAGTGAAGCATGACTATTGGTACAAACAAACCAACAATATTAGGACTCCAGCACTACCTGAACCTGGGAACTCAAGAATTTTTAGACATCGGCATAAACCATAAAACATGACATGTCTATTTCTGGAGAGGTGGCTATAGATATATTTATAAAAGTAGTTAAGTGATAAGCTCAAGAAGAAAGAGAGCCCAGGATAAATTATACTCAGACGTATTCCCAACAACATTAAATACCCTTCTGTAATATGATTAACAAGCCTTATATTGGTATATATAACCCTTCCCATAAAGTCATCATCCAATATACTGATCTAAAACTTCTTCAATTCTTGTCAAATCATGTTATTGCCAATTCATATGATGTATCAAATAAAGACAACCATGCACACCTTGAATTAAAGCACATCATACACCAAAAATCCTTTTTAGATAAACTACATTATACACTAATAGAAGAATAGTTAAAAAATTGTCCCTTCGATTCAATTCTTTGCCAAAAGCAACCACTACACTAAGAATCAATCAGGAGAAAGTTACACCTCATACTCACCCCTAGTCGATAAGAACCGAAAGTGAAAATAACGGCATTGGCATCCTCAACCATCTGATCCGTATAGCCTCGTTGACGCGTCAACTGCTTCACCCAGCTTTTAACAGTCTACATCACAGGTCAACTTTGTCACACAACAAAAATAAAAAACTTTGAACTTTACAAAGTTGAAACAGTACCCCAATCATAGCCAGAAAGGGCATCAGAAAACAATCTATCAAGGTTCAAAAACATGTTCATCATTCATCGACATGCAACAACATAAAACACAAAACACAAATTCCACAACCCCTCATTGAAGAAACACCTCAATAAACAGTAATCTACAATTAGATCGAAGGAGTTGATAACCTGATCAAGGCGCTGAAGAACCTCTCTCCTGGTGGCAGCTTCTTCATTGCTCTCGTAGAGTCCCGAATCAAGCAGAAACTAGGAAAAACCAAATAAAACAGACTTGTGTTTTTCAATTATTTTGCAACTTTTATTTCTTGTCACTTTACATATATATTTTTTGGAGTTAAAAGAAAAGAGAAAACAATAATATTTTTGTCTTCGTTTGATCTAGAAATTTCGGATCTCTTATCCATTGTGTTTCTTTGTCTAGCGTGTACGCCGGTTCGGTTTCGGTTTAATTTCATTATATTTAAAATTTTAAATAATTAACCTGACCAAATCTTATATACCAACGAAAAATGCCCTAATTCGAATTAATGTTCCAGTAGGACAAGTAGTCACTGAAGCAAATACACGCCAGAAGCGTGGCAGGCCTGTCGGTTCCAAAGATAAAAATCCTCGAAAGAGAAAAGAGGTAAATACAATTCCTGTTGAAAAAGACATAGTAAAGACACCTGCAGTTGTCCAAAATTCTGATATAGTGTTAACGCCAGAAGACGTTCAGGTACCTGAAAATTGTGAAAATGATGAGATCTCAATAAATTATGTCTTTACAGGAGAGAAATGGGACCAAAATAAGACAATTGTCAATGAAATATTTGCATATAATGTGGCATTGAATATCATGCATGAAAATAAGGATCTTGATCCAAGATCAGTCGAAAAATGTCGACAAAGGAATGATTGGCCAAAATGGAAAGAAGCCACGAAGGCTGAATTAGACTCACTTGTAAAACGTGAAGTCTTTGGACCTGTAGTCCTTACACCAGAAGATGTAAAACCTGTTGGATACCGATGGGTATTTGTGAGAAAACGAAATGAGAAAAATGAAGTTGTACGCTACAAAGCTCGACTTGTAGCACAAGGTTTTTCTCAGAGGCCAGGTATAGATTATGAAGAAACGTATTCCCCTGTAGTGGATGCGATAACATTGCGTTATTTGGTCAGTTTATTTGCATCTCATAAACTGCATATGCATTTAATGGATGTGGTAACAGCCTATTTATACGGCTCATTAGATCGGGATATCTATATGAAAGTCTCTGAAGGACTAAAGATATCTAAACCATCCAATGAATATTCGCAAGGGTTATACTCAGTCAAATTGCAAAGATCTTTATATGGTCTAAAGCAATCCGGACGAATGTGGTACAATCGTCTTACTAAGTATCTGGCCAAAAACGGATTTAAGAATGATGATATCTGCCCATGTGTTTTCATAAAGAAAACTGCATATGGATTCATTATAATTGCTGTGTACGTTGATGATTTAAATATCATTGGAACTCCTGAAGAGATTCCAACAATTATAAAAACTCTAAAAGAAGAGTTTGAGATGAAAGATCTTGGAAGGACTAAATTTTGTCTCGGCCTGCAGATTGAGCATATACAAAATGGGATCTTTATTCATCAAACAACATACACAGAAAAGATCTTGAAGAGATTTTATATGGATAAGTCACATCCATTAAGTACTCCAATGATCGAAAGATCTTTGGATGTGAAAAAGGATCAATTTCGTCCTAAAGAAGATAATGAAGATATCCTTGATCCTGAAGTACCATATCTTAGTGCAATTGGAGCGCTAATGTATCTTGCTAATAATACGTGACCTGACATATCATTCGCGGTGAATTTACTAGCAAGATATAGTTCATCTCCAACCAAAAGACATTGGAGTGGAGTCAAACAAATCTTTCGATATTTTCATGGAACGGTTGATATGGGATTATTTTATCCCTATGGATCCAAGTCAAACCTAGTTGGCTATGCAGATGCCGGATACTTGTCTGATCCACATAAAGGGAGATCTCAAAAAGGATACCTGTTCACATATGATGGTACAGCTATATCTTGGAGGTCCACAAAATAGACGATTGCTGCAACATCCTTTAATCATGCTGAAATACTAGCGATTCATGAAGCTAGTCGCGAGTGTTTTTGGCTGAGGAGTCTGATTCAATATATTCTATCATCATGTGGACTGATTGATCATAAGATAGCTCCAACTGTCCTGTTTGAAGATAATACAGCATGCATTGCTCAACTTAAGGGTGGATATATTAAAGGTGATAGAACAAAGCATATTTCTCCCAAATTCTTCTTTACTCATGATCTTCAAAATCAAGGGACAATTGATATTCAACAGATCAGCTCAAGTGATAATCTGGCAGATTTATTCACAAAGTCACTCCCAAAATCTTTCTTTGAAAGATTGGTACATGAGATTGGGATGCGCCGATTTCGATACATTAAATGATGTCGGCAAGAGGGGGAGACTATACTCTTTTTCCTTTGGTCAAATTTTTTTTCCCATTGAGTTTTTCTTGACAAGGTTTTTAATGAGGCAATCTCCATCACGAAGGATATTGTACTATTTTTCCTTCACTAAAATTTTTTCCCATTGAGTTTTTCTTTAGTAAGGTTTTAACGAGGCAATAATCCTAAATGGTCATCCAAGGGGGAGTGTTGTGATAAGCTTAGTTACGTGGATGCCCATTTATGATGGGCGGTTCAGTTTTTTCAAAGAAGTGAATATTTAATGAGAATTTGGAAAAGCTATCTCATGAATACTATAAATAGAGCCTTAAGCCCCTGTATGTAATACACAGCAATAATAAAATAAAAGCAAATGCAATTCTCTCTCTTTTTACTTTTAATACTTCTTTCTATCTTTATATATATATATATATATAACATATAATATTATTTCTCTTTCGTACTATTCTATTATATACTTTAATATTATTAAATATATTAATTATATCTACTATATTGATATAGTAATTCCAGTGAATATTACTACTTGAGTTATCTAATTATATTTGTTACTTCTTCCTTATTTATTTAATTATTTTACAACACATATATATTTTTTGGAGTTAAAAGAAAAGAGAAAACAATAATATTTTTGTCTTCGTTTGATCTAGAAATTTCGGATCTCTTATCCATTGTGTTTCTTTGTCTAGCGTGTACGCGAGGTTCAGTTTCGGTTTAATTTCATTATATTTAAAATTTTAAATAATTAACCTAATCAAATCTATTTAAATTCAAGGGTAAAAAATGTAAACAAGCCAAAAGGAGAACAATTTGACACAAATAAGCTAAAGCAAAATCTGATTCATCAATCAACCAAAGCACATTTCTATGTAATTCGAATCAATATGGTTCGAACTCACTTTCCAAGTAATTCGAACCAAATAGGTTCGAATTACACACATACCACATTGCCACATAATTCGAACCAAATTGGTTCGAACTCTAACTTCATAATTCGAACCAAATAGGTTCGAATTACACTGAAGAAATAGTCACCAAGTAATTCGAACTAACATGGTTCGAATTACTCAGAATTCGTTCCACACAGCAATTTAAGTTACGAACATAGTTTCTGCATCATGTCTTAATAAAACTCGTACAGTTATTTATTCCGGTGTGCATTAGACATACATTTCGTTTAAAACTGCGGAGACAGAACATATTCATTAACTAAAATCCCATTCAAAGTACATCGCACTAACGTTAACAAATTCTATCAGTCACCAACTACAAGTAAGAAAACCGATAATAGTGGAATCTAAACGCGAAATTGAAATAACAAAAGTACAAAAGCCACCAATACACCTAATCATGTCCCCGTGTGTGCTCTACTCCTCCGAGCTGTGGGCAACTCCGACGTGTGTGGCCGGGCTGCCGACAAAGCCCACATCTCTTTGGCCGGTTCGGATCTGCCTCGTCCATATTGGTCCGTATCCGAGTGGACCTGGGACGACCCTCTCTCGCACGCCTCTTATTGTGGAATGGGAGGTGTGAAACTCATCTGATACACACTGAAGACCGAACTAAGACGATACACCTGGTGGACGTAAGGCTCCCATGTAAGCCGTGAGTAGGCACAGCATGCCAGTGCATGGGGACACGGGAAATGAAGTGCCTGGAAGTATCCGCAGTCACATGTGTGAGATGCAAGCGAGACTCTGTAGCTACCCAGTGAGAAAGAACCAGTCGGAGTTGTCTCTGCGACGGTGAACTCGGAGTTATCCCTGTCGTACACAGTAACCGTGAAGCACCTAGCCATCTTCAAGTTGGCCTCTATACACTTCACCAAGTGCTGACTAAATTGTTGTCCGGTTCCCATCTGCGCCTGAGCCTCTCTCCCTTTGCGAACAAATAATTCGGCCAACCTTCCGTATGTTGCCTTCACTAGCGAGCACACAGGAAGGTTTCGGACACCCTTGAGGATCGAGTTCACACACTCATATATATTCGTCGTCATGTGTCCGAATCTACGTCCCTCATCACAATGTTGTGTCCACAACGAATACTCAATCCGGTTCGCCCAGTCACACATCGCCGGGTCTTCGGACCTAAGAATATCAAACCAGTAATGGAACTCGACCTCGGTCTTAGCGTACGCCGCATTCACAAGTAGCCTCCTTGCGTCTTTGCCCTTGAAGGTGAGGGCGAAATTTGCCGCAACATGTCGAATGCAGAATGCCCGGTATGCAGACGGAGGTAACCAGCCTCCGTCAGGAGCCTCAAGCGCGGCCTTGATGCCGTTATGCCTGTCCAAGATAACCAGCAGACCCGGCTGCGGTGTCACATGCTCACGCAGGTAGGAGAGAAAGAAGGACCACGACTCAGCATTCTCACCCTCGACTAATGTGAATGCAACAGGGAGTATGTTGGAGTTCCCGTCCTGTGCAATCGCGACAAGCAACGTTCCCCCATACTTGCCATACAGATGGGTGCCGTCAATACTAACTAGGGGCTTGCAATGACGGAATGCCTCGATACATGGTGGAAACGTCCAGAATAGTCTGTGAAAATAAGCTCGAGACTCGTCCAACTGTCCACCGACACAAACAGGGCTCGTCCTTAGCACTGCAACAGTACCAGGCATCGTCAACTGGACTCCTAACACCCACCTTGGGAGCTCGTTGTATGACTCATCCCAGTCACCAAAGATGAGGGCAACAGCCTTCTGCTTCGCCAACCAGACCCTCCTGTAAGTCGGCCTAAACCCAAAGTGTGCGGCGGTGGCATTTAGGAGCACCTTGATGCAGATGGATGCATCAGCCCTAACCATTGGCATAATGAATGCCGATATCACATGGTAATCCAAACTCCTGTGGTCGCTGGAAATGGAGGTGGCGAGACAAGTATGCGGTCCGTTGTAACATTTGACCTCCCAAATCCCCTTGCGCTGTCGGAGACTAAGCCGAATCAACCATGTGCACCCATTGCCGAACTCAGAACACTTGCCCACATACCGGCGATAGTCAGACTCCACGACCTTGTACTTTACCCCTCATCGGATGCTGTAAGTCTTGACACTTAACAGGGCCACTTCTTTATCCGGAAATTGCTGACCAACCTGAAACTCTGTCAGACCTGCAGACCCTTCAGCATCTCTAGCGCCAAATCCAGCCGGCTGCCCAGGAACCCCCTCCTGCATCATGGCATCCAAGTCCAAAGAGAAAAAATGTGGAGGGTACTGCTGCGTGCCAGAGCTAGAACCGCCGCCCGCCCCAGCAGGCTCACTTGCTCCAACATCATTGCCACTGTCATCAGCAATCATATCCGGCTCGACATCATCGTCCTCTGGATCATCCAAGAATCCATCTCCAACCCCAGCCGGTGCAGCACACTGTAAAGAGGTCCGCAGATATTTCCCTTCGCCGACCTCGTCGCCTACACTACCGTTGAGATCAACAGCGAACGAAGGGGAGGCGACAGGTTGGACGGGTGGCTCGTACGCAAGGACGGAGGAAGATGCAACGGTAGGTATGGAGCTAGAACCGGCTACCGTGGCTAAAGTGGTGGTATTCCGGTTCGAACCCCCCGAGCTGGACACCGTGTCAACCAACTTTGCCAACAGTTCTGGTGTCCTCACATCTGGAAACTGTCGGCGACAATGAAACATGACCTGCAAGTCCTCATCACTCCCGATCGTGAAACAATCGTACTTTACGGTTTCCTGGAGCATCGTGATTGGAAATCGATAAAAAAACTTCTTAACCCGTTTCACACCTTTCAGACCTAGTTTCTGCAGTACAGAGCTAACAAGGTCTTCATACGTCGTCGTAGGCCTGACGATAATACAGAGAGGATCCTTATCAGTGAGCTTCACACCGGAACGAGTTTTCCTCTTAATGGATCCTCTGTGGTGAACCAACACTGCGAAACTCTCTTCACTAGCCATGTTACCCCCCTCTAATGATAGCAACTCACGTTCACACCATATATATAGAACTCTGATCCTCACTAATTCGAACCAAGCTGGTTCGAATTACTTGAGGAGTGTAATTCGAACCTATTTGGTTCGAATTATGAAGTTAGAGTTCGAACCAATTTGGTTCGAAATATGTGGCAATGTGGTATGTGTGTAATTCAAACCTATTTGGTTCGAATTACTTGGAAAGTGAGTTCGAACCATATTAGTTCGAACTACATAGAAATGTGCTTTGGTTGATTGATGAATCAGATTTTACTTTGACTTATTTGTGTCAAATTGATCTCCCTTTAGCTTGTTTACGTTTTTTACCCTAAATTCAATTTTAAATCATTTTAATTTTCAGCTTTTTTAAATTTTAGGGTGGGTTTTTTTATTGATAATGGAACTAACGCTT
>NC_029791.2:124214550-124236481 GCF_000816755.2 Arachis ipaensis | reverse complement strand
CGTTATATATTAAGTATCCTCCTTCATTTTCTAAGATATATAATTTAGAATATTTATTCAAATTAATTTTTAAAAAATTTCTAAGCGAATATTTTAGTCTCTAATTAAAATTAATCATCAACATTGTTCCCAATTTTTAAAGACGTCCGTTAAATTAGTCTTTTATATCTCTATTCCATAAAGTGCTAATATTTTTCGAGGTCATCAATCATTATACTCTCAAGTCAACTCGTAAGCTCTTATGAGTTTTATGAGTAAACTCTGAAATTTACACTTCAAGTTAGTTACTTAGTTAGTTTGATTGGTTTTTACATTTTTTTAAAGCTTCTTTTTCTTTTTAAAGCTCCACAAGTTTATGTGAATTTTTTTAGTTTGATGACCTGTGATGTTTTTAAATCTGGCGTTCTACTTGCATTTTGTCTTAGACTATTAATACCTCTTACTCGTGTTCTAGTTTAGTATTTAATTATATGTACCATCTCAATTTTGCCTTGTAGATCTTTATGTTGATTGAAATTTGATTGGTCCTTTATGTAATTTACTTATTTCACATCATTTATGCAGTTTGACTAATTTGAATGAGGCATATGTTAGCTATTACAAGAAGGTTAAAGTGTAAAATAGTTATAGTGCTGTTCCACTATCATCGCCACTGCTGTCGGCACCCTCCATCTATTCAGATGAGAACTATGATGATGATGAGAAATTTAAGATGAAGATGACACTGAGAATTATAGTTGATATATCAATACACTTTGTTTATGTTTTGAATTGACTTACTTGTTTATAGTACTTTTCTTCTACCTTGATAATACGATGAACTTGTTTATTTTTTAAATTATTATGAATGTTCGAATACAGATTAGATAAAAATTGGATAAAAATTTGTCTTGATTATATTTATATTTATTTTGTATGAAATAGGTTTATTTTGTATTGAAAAAATCTAAAAAAATTTTTTATTTTATCTTACTAATGGATTTACAGAAAATCCATCTGTATTCAGAGTTGTGAATGCTTTTCCAAGCTCTAATTACCGACAAAAAATTTGTTGAAAAGTTTGATGCTAGTTATCTATAAAAAATCTGTCAAAAAATTTGACATTTTTAGTGAGATAGAGGGGACAATCACCGAAGAAAAATCTGTCGGTAATAGAGAAAAATCTATCAGTAAATTAGCGACGAAAAAATTTTATCGGTAAATAATTTTTTGCGAGACTTTTGTCGATGGACAAAATCCGTCGGTAATTCCGTCTATAACAAAAAATTTATCTGTAATGAAGACCAAACCTGTTTATAAATCTATCTGTAATAAAATAGTTTTCTAGTAATGTGTGAAATTAAATTTTACACATGAAAAAAAAAGCTTAATAAATGTACTTCGTATTCTGGATTTGAGAAAAAATTAGTTTCTATTAGTCTCTTGTGTAAGAAATAATTTAAAGTTGTAATAGAATTCGATAAAGTGATCTTGCTTAAGAATGATGTATTCATAGAAAAAAGAATATTGTACTGAAGGCATGTTTAAATTTAGTATTGATAATAAAGTAAATATTTCTTTGTATGTTGTTAATTCTTGTAATTTATGGCATAATATATTATCACACTTAACGTACAAATAAATTAAATATATGCATAAAAATAACTATATTGATCTTAGTAACAAGGATTTTAATAAAAAATATGATATTTACATACAATCCAAAATTATTAAGAAATTTTTTTCTAAAGTTGAAAGAAATACATATTTATTAAAATTGGTTCATAGTGATATTGTGAATTAAATGATAATATTACTAGAGGAGAAAAAATATATCTTATAACTTTTATTGATGATTGTTCTAAATTTACTTATGTGTATTTGTTTAGAAATAAAGATGAAGCTTTGAAATGTTTAAAAAATATAAAATAGAAGTAAAAAATATGTATGATAGGAAAATAAAAGTTCTTTATAGTAATCGATGTGGAGAATATTTTTTTAATGAATTTGACAACTTTTATGAATTATATGGTATTGTGCATAAATCTTCTACTCTGTATATTTTGCAACAAAATAGTTTGGCAAAAAAAAAAAATCGTACCTTAGTGAATATAGTTAATTCAATGTTACTAAATACAAAATTATCTTACAATTTGTGGGGTGAACCATTATTAACAGCATATCATATCCATAATAAGATATCGTCAAGATATAAAAAGGTTTTTCCTTATGAAATATAGAAATAAAGGAAACCTAATCTGAATTATCTAAAAGTGTGGGGGTGTTTAGTCTTTTTATCGAGTTCCTAATAAAAAAAATCAAATTAGGCTAATATCTATAAAAAGACACATTTATAGGATATGCTCAAAATTCTAAAACATATAGAATATTAGATTTAGTGTCTAATGTAGTTGTTGAATCAAGAGAGGTAGAATTTATTAAAAATAAATTTATGAATAATTCAATTTCTAATTCAGAATATCGCTGAAATGATACTAATGTTTCGCAAGAAATAAACAATAAAAATAATAAACGTCTAAGTAACAAAAAAATTGATCGAAATAAGGAAGAGTTTGCAAATGAGAAAAAAAAAGAACTTCAGTCCATATTTTATTTCTTCTCAGGCTATCACTTTTTTGGTAAAAAGAACTAAAAATTCTATAACAAAATAGATTTCTATTGTGATGAACAAAGAGGGTGATCCTCAAATATTCAAAGAGGTAATGTCTTCTAGGAATTCTGTCTTTTAGAAAGAAACAACAAATAATAAAATGGACTCGATGTTATCAAATAATATTTGGCTCTTAGTTTGATTTACCTTTAGGCTTAAAGCCTATAAAATGTAAGTGAGTATTTAGAAGAAAGTATAATACTGATGGTTCACTACAAACCTTTAAAGCAAGGTTAGTGGTCAAGGAGTTTAGACAAAAAGAAGGTTTAGGCTATTTTAATATCTATGTACCTGTGACAAGAATGATTTTTATTAGGACTCTAATAGCATTAGCATCCATTTACAAGTTTCACATACATGAAATGGATGTTAAAACGGCTTTTTAAATAAATATTTTAATGAAAAAATTATATGAAGCAACCGAAAGGCTATGTGTAAAAACCGCGACTAATTAACCACTTAATTAAATTAAATTAATTGTCTAAAATAGGATCCAAAAATTTAAAATGTTAATTGGAAAATTTAAATATATTATTTTTACTCAGTAGATTTTTCTGAGTTGAAAAATGTAATTTTCTTCGAAAAATTGTGTAAAAATACGTACTGGTAAATTAACCGGCAGTACCAACTTAAGTCTATCCAGTACTGTGCGAGAATGATAAAAACAATAGAAAAAGTTACAAATAAATTAAAGTTGAAAACCGGGCGCTAATTTTAAAGGTTTCGCCTAAAGTTGGACCAAACGGGCCAAAAATACTAACGGATTAGACTGGACCCAAATTGGGCCCAAGCCTCATATATAAAAGGTCACTTAAGTGATAAATTCACTCACTTTCGGCACTTGAAGGCTGAAGCAACGTGAATTAAGAGAGAAGTGAGCTAGGGTTCCACAAACACTATTCACTTCCTCACTCTTTTGGTTATAACTCGAGTTACGGTGTTCTGATTCGCGTGCCGTTGGCGGCTACGCAAAATTTTTTCCGAGCCCGTCACTTCTAGCTAGGTATTGTGGTAAGCTTTTCAAAAATCCATGACCAATTCTTCCTTCTATAACAAATTTGAATTTTGGCTATGGTGAATGAGTGGTTCTTGTGATTTTGATTATTTAGGTACAATCTAACACTGGGTAATTAGTGGGTTTTGTCCCAATCCACATTGCGCAAGGTAAAAAATCTCGAATCACTTGTAGTTTTATGTATATATGGAACCCTAAGTATTGATTTTATGAATTAATTGTGTATAGCTTGATTATTGTGATTTTGGAAGTCTTTGAATTTGAGTTGGTGGCTTGGTTGTGGTTAAAAGCTTGTTAGGCACACATTTTTTATGTATAGCACGTATTGGGAATCAGCCAATGTATGATTTCGGTTTTCTCTATATAATATATAATATTTCTAGACACTTAGGCTAGTAGTCCTTAGGATAGGATTGAATTGGTTGTTGATAATTGTTGATGTATGATGATTGTGATGATTTTAATGGATGATGATGTTGATTTATGATGTGGGGTGGATAATGAAGATTATGAGGATTGATAATGAATTATGAGGCTTGTGGATGTTGATAAATGTGAGAAAGGTAAAATAATGGTTTATGATATTAAATTATTTAGATTTGAAGTTTTATAAGTGGAATTTGGTGTTGTGGATGTTGATAAATGTGAGAAAGGTAAAATGATGGTTTATGATATTAAATTATTGAGATTTGAAGTTTTATAAGTGGAATTTGGTGTATGAAATGGATGATACTATAGATTGCTAAGTTGTGAATTGATGAGAAGGTGTATGTATATAGATTAGGTGCATTAGAACTGTTTTGGATATAGAATAGGTGATTTGAATTGAGAGTTTTGGCAAATTTGAGTTTTTAGTATTTTTGGTAAAAAATAGATTGTAGGCTAACTTTGACGGATTATATCTTGAGCTACGATTTTTGAAATTGATTAAAATTTTATATCAAATTAAAGATAATTCAAAGAACTTTAAAACAGTATCGACTTTTATGAAAATTGAAATTTTATAAAAAAATATATGATCGTTGGAAGTTGGTGTCAAAAATATGATTAGTGTGAAGGTTGTAGAAAATTATGAATTTTGATTTGTGTGCGCACGCACACTGTTGTGTGCGTACTCGGAGCAGGGACAATGTCATGACTTATGCGTACGCACACCTTTGTGTGCACGCATAACTTGTGAATTTTTTGAAAATGTGCGTACGCATATACTGGTCCGCATGCACACACAGGGACATGCATTCTGTTGAGGGCAATCGCACACTCTGGTGTGCGCACACACACTGTGAAATTTGTAAGTTGTGCGTACGCACAACCTCGTGCACATGCACACGCTAGGAGGTGCATTCTGTCGAGGGCGTTCGCACGTATCTGTGCGTGTACGCAGAATGGAAACTTTTACTTATTGTGCGTACGCACACTTTTAGAAAACTCTTTGGGGAGTGTGTATGCATAACCCTGTGCATACATACACTGCCCTGTTTTTCAATAAAAATATTGTTTTTAACTGTTTTACTATCCCGGTAAGCTTGTAAACTTCTGTGACGCTTATATAAGACTCTTTAGCTTGTTTTTAGGTGTCAAAACATAGAGAGGGCTCGAGGTGAAATCAATTAGGTATTTTCTTGCAAAATTTTAGAAAATGGAGACTTAGGTTTCTGGAGTACTGAGGACGAATTTGGTTGAGTGAGAAGGCGGGGTATTGTATTGATGATTACTGACAGAAAATTGTGGAAGTGGTGAATTACTGAGTATTGAATGAAATGATTTTGAAAACCACTGATGTAATGTTTTTAAACTAAGATTATTGAGACACTATGCCCCTGGCGGGGACGGCGGTTAATCCCGCCTGTCGAGGTCGCGGCGGCAGCATAAGGACGGTGGTTAGTCCCGCTTACGTTGAGATGTGAGGTCCGTGGCAAGAGTATCCCACTCACATCCCTTCGGAATCACTATAGTATGCAGGCACTGACATCCTGGACCGTGATCCGGACACAATATCTCAGGGGTTCCCATTATGAGACCGAAGGGCGACATCTCCATGGAGGTGTGTCGGGTTGGCAGTTGAACCGACGATGTGATATCACAGCCAGATAGGACAGACATTCATCATGTGCATCTTTTATCTGTTTGCTTGCTTTGCCGACTTGAATTGCTTGCCTAATTGTATAACATGCCTAATTTCCTATTTGAATTACTTGATATACATGCTTATACTTGTGCTTTACTAGCATTGTATTATTTGTGTTTTCTGCTGGGATTGAGGAGGTTCGGAAGGCGGTGGCGATAGAATCGCATGGAGGTTAGGCTGGCGAAGGCTGTGGGACATCTGGAAATTGTTAGATTAGAAATCCACTAAGTTAGATTACCCCCTTTTTCTTTATGGTTTTAAAGTATGTTTTAAAGCTTACTTATGGTTTAAGCTTGAATCTTGTGACGGATATGAAGTTCTAGGATTGCCTCTGGCGTCCCAAAGTCTTATATCTTATATCACTGGGTACTGTTACCATACTGAAAACCTCTGGTTCTCATTCCATACTCTGTTGTTATTTTTCATATGCAGGTCGCAACCCACCTCGGTGAGTTGCTTGATGGTGACAGAGCGGAGGATCTTCACTATGTTTTGAAGTCTTTTGATTATTTTGTTTAGTTCTCTCACCTTTTGTATTTATATTTATCTTAGAGGCTTACTTTGAGAGGAAGTTTGTATAAGCTGTTTTATTTTCTAAACTCTGTATGTCTCTATATAACTAGCCGGCTTAAACTCTGCGAGCCGCGGCTAGACTCTTATGACTATTATACTTTGATATATCTGTATGTATATGTTGTGCCTCGAGTAGTGTAGCTTCATGTGAACGTTTTGCGCTTTGAAACTCTGTTTTTGAGTTTACTCCTTTATCCGGCTTCTAGAATTATTATTTCTTTTTATATATAAATGCGTATAAGCTTTAGACTTATTGTAACTTTTGATTAACCTTTGTTTTACGACGCGAGGTAAGGCTTAGGATAATTAGGGTGTTACATTTAGTGGTATCAGAGCGGTTTATCCTCGTGAGCCTGAGGGATGGACCGATTGTGCTTCATTGCATACTCTGGGTCATTTTTCTTTCATGCTATTTAGGTTATCTGCTTGATATATATGTAGCATGCTTATTTGTGAGTGTCTTTTTGGGATAATTGAAGTACTAGGCTTTTGATATTGAGACCGATCACCTTGATATCGATTGTTTGGTGTGGACAGGACCCTGAATAGCGACTCGTAGACAAGGTCAGACAGGTACTCGAAAAGAGAATGAGGGTAACTCGTCGACGGACAATCATGCTGAACTTATGACGGTGATGACTAAGTTGGCTAACTCTATGCAAGCGAACACTACTTCCATGATTCAAAATGGGGAAAGGATATGACGATCAGCTGGTACTGGGAATGGAGAAGGGACCGGGACCAATTTGGATGGTGTTCCGATGTCACTAACCTCTTTTCTAGAAGTTAATCCCCCAATTTTCAAGGGAACAACAAATCCTGGTGAAGCAGACAAATGGTTTATTGCTGTGGAGTGTGCACTACAAACTCAACATGTCTCAAACAATCAGTTCGTGGAATATGCGACTTACCAATTAGTGGGAGAAGCTCAGCATTGGTGGCAAGGAGAGTGTCGATTTTTGCAACTACAGAATATGGATATTCCATTGGAGCTGTTTCGGACTGCTTTCTACAAGAAGTATTTTCTTGAGTCAGTGAGGGAGGCCAGAGAGTTAGGGCTTATACAGCTGAAAAAAGGTTCAATGTCTATGGCCAAATATACGAGTAAGTTCGAGGAGCTCTGTAGGTTCTCAAGGGTATGTCAAGGAGCTCCTGAGTCCTATGAGGGTTGGAAGTGTGAAAGATACCAAGGAGGTATGAGGAAAACTATTATGACTATTGTGGTTCCATTAGGGATTCAGAGATTCTCTGAACTGGTGAACAAGGCAAGAATTATTGAAGATTATTCCAAGAAGACGATTTTGGTGAGAGGTGATTATGGCGGTAGTAGTAGCAGAGTTCGTGGGAAGTACGTTCCATCAAGAGGCCAGAACTTCAAGAAGGGAAGACATGCCCCTCAGCGATCCCAAGGTCGAGGACATGTTGGAGAGATTAACCATGACAAATATCACTAGGCGAGAGGAGGAGATAAGCAAGTGTGGGCTCAACAAGAGGAGTTAAGGTGCCCGAGATGTGGAAGATACCATCCGAAAACGTCGTGTATGGCTGGGTTCAGTGGATGTTATCGCTGCGGATTATCAGGACATATCTCTGTACGTTGTCCTTATAGGAAGGACCAAGGTGCGGATCAGTCTTAATGATGGGGTTAAAGATCTCCAATTTGAGGTAACGAATGATAACCAAATTTTAATTACATTGGAGGATGTTATAATCCGACTCTCCTTAGTAGCTTGTGACGGGGACGAGGATTTAGAACTAGGAATATCAGAGTGAACGTCAAGATTAGGACCAGAGTTTAGCTTAATTTTATTTTCTAGAACGTTGCCCTTAGGGCTGGCCAAACTTAGCGTTCGAGGAACTAATGTGAGAAGATAAGTCTGGTGGATGCAACCAAGCAATTCGGGTTTTTAGTGATAACTAATTAGAGTAATACAGCGGAAAGCGTGAGGGAGCATTGACACGGTAGAATTATGAAAGATGATTAACGACTTGAGTTAGGTTGACGATATTAAGTATCAGAACACTTCGTGGAAGGAAGGACAGTTGTAGCTGAAGGTTATATACTCTTGGAGGTGAATGCGACTCTACGTGGATTACCGACGGTTGAACAAAGTGACGGTGAAGAACAAGTATCGTTGCCAAGGATAGATGACTTAATGGATCAGTTGCAAGGAGTTGGAGTGTTTTCGAAAAATTGATTTAAGAATCAGTTACCATCAGATAAGGGTGAAGAAGGATGGCAGTGGGAGACCTAATACGAGAGGGATTACCAATAAATGCTTGTGACTCGATCTGTCTTCCTTTTGTAATCCGCGTTGAAGTACCTTATTCCACGATTCTTCTTGATAATTAAATTGAACGTTCCCTAAACCAAACCCTTGCTTGCATATGTCTTTGCACGAAACTCGTACTCCTTGGCTTGAGCCTAAATTTGTTTTGACCTAATCAAGTGTGAGGAAGATTTCTATTGAGATAAACCATCAATAGAGACATATTTTGATTCAATGTGCCTTATTATTTCTTTCAAAGATTCTTAATTTGGAATTCCTTTTTGAGATGCACTCTAATTCTCTTTCTGGTGCATTTTCTTATTTTCTACAACCTTGTCTGATCATAAAACAATGTATCCTTTCAATTTCTCACGGATACCATTCAAATTATTTGTTCTCCTTTGAGCTTGGTATCCCTTCAGATAACTTGAGCTCATTTCGACATTGCATGCAATCCTTAGACGCAACCATTGATATATTAGTTTCTTAGGACACGAATTATGAACACGAAAGATGAAACCGGTGAGCGTGCAACCTTACAAGGAGTTGTGAAGTTTTGATTTTGGCAAATAGAGTTACCTGTGACTAAGTTAACACACATGGGTGCCTCGTTGGTACGGATGTCAATTGTGGGGAAAAAGTTGAAAGAAAAATTAACTACAGAGCTAATGTTTGTATTGCTGGAACCCCATAAACCAGTTGGGATCTACGATGACGCTTTGTTGAAAATCTTGGGGTGCATCCCGATATAACATTTGGTACTTAGTGAATTATTTAAGTGTAGAGGTATGTAGAAAAGGAGAAAAATAAGTGGGTATGAAATTAGGCTCTAATTTTGATTGGGTTTGACATTAAGTGGTATTTGATTTTAGTTATGACAAGTGAAAATTCATTAATTGTTTAGTATGTCAAGTTGTAGTGTTGCACTTAAAGTAAAGATGAATAACCGGAATGGACACTCTAGTTGTTGTTGAGGTCCTAGGTAATACAAGTATTGAGATTGGAGATTTAATGAGACCTTGAGTTAGGCATAGAGATGCTATAAGGCCCTAAGTTATTACTTAGTCTTAAGATGAGCGTAAACCCTATTTAGGTTGAGTTGAGGAAGTTTAAAAGCAAGCCTAGATTTTGTAATCTGATAATGATGTATGACTTGATTGAATAATGGGATTGATTAATTAATTAGTGGCAGAAAAATCAGAGTGGCGCAGCAGAAGCTTGTGGAATGCAATAGTACATGATAGTTGTGAATAGAAGTAGTAGAATGGTGACTGAAAATAATTTAGGCTTGAATACTGGAAGAGTTTGGTGGGTTAATGTAAATAATGATTACCCATAGACTAAGTTTGATTGTGGCTGTAAGATTAGAATGATTTGGGATAGGTTATGGAGATGAAGATAGGTAAATAAATTAGATTTGGGTGATAAGTGAGTGCAATTGTAGAGTTTGAAGGATATGGATTGCGATAATTGATCTTGGTGACCTTGGGTTTAGATTAAAATGGAAAATGATTTATTTGAGAGATGGATTTGGAACATATTGAGTTGAAATGCTGATGTAGTATTGAAGTTGAATTGAGGGAAGCTAAAAGTAAGAAGGATGAGTACAACATAGGCTTGAATTCGGTTAAAATAGGGCGTTATAAATAAGAATAAAGGATATAGAAAGGAATTTGAGCTGACACGAAGGGATGAAAAGAAGAATAGTGAGAGGTAGGTTTAACTTGAGGGAACATTTAATGGTGATGATGAGTAAACCAAATTTTGAGGGCAAAATTTCTTATTTAGTGGGGAGAATGTAAGAATTGCGACTAATTAACCGCTTAATTAAATTAAATTAATTGCCCAAAATGGGATCCAAAAATTTAAAATGTTAATTATAAATTTTAAATATGATATTTGAACTCAATAGATTTTTTTGAGTTGGAAAATGTAATTTTCTTTGAAAAATTACGTAAAAATACGTACTGGTAAATTAACCGGCAGTACCGACTTAAGTATATCCGGTACTTTGCGAGAATGATAAAAACAGTAGAAAAAATTAAGAAATAAATTAAAGTTGAAAATCAGGCGCTAATTTTAAAGGTTTGGCCCAAAGTTGGGCCAAACGGGTCAAAAATACTAACGGGTTGGACCGGGCCTAAATTGGACCCAAGCCCCACATATAAAAGGTCACTTAAGTGACAAATTCACTCACTTTCAGCACTTGAAGGCTAAAGCAACATGAATTGAGAGAGAAGTGAGCTAGGGCTCCACAAATACTATTCACTTCCTCACTCTTTTGGTCATAAATCGAGCTATGGTGCTCTGATTCGCGTGTTGTCAGCAGCTACGCGAAGCTCTTGCCGAGCCCGTCACTTCTAGCTAAGTATTGTGGTAAGCTTCTCGAAAATCTCTGTCCAGTTCTTCCTTCTATAACATATTTGAATTTTGGCTATGATGAATGAGTGGTTCTTGTGATTTTGATTATTTAGGTACAATCTAACACCGGATAATTAGTGAATTTTGTCCCAATCCACATTAGGCAAGGTAAGAAATCCCAAATCACTTGTGGTTTTATGTATATATGGAACCTTAAGTATTGATTTTATGAATTAATTGTGTATAGCTTGATTATTGTGATTTTGAGAGCCTTTGGATTTGAGTTGGTAGCTTGGTTGTGGTTGAAAGCTTGTTGGGCACAAATTTTTGGTGTATAGCACAAATTGAGAATCGGACAAGGTATGGTTTCGGTTTTCTCTAGGTAATGTATAATATTGGACACTTAGGCTAGTAGACCTTAGGATAGGATTGAATTGGTTGTTGATGATTGTTGATGTATGATGATTGTGATTATTTTAATGAATGATGATGTTGATTTATGATGTCGGATGGATAATGAAGATTATGAGGATTGATAATGAATTATGAGGCTTGTGGATGTTGATAAATGTGAGGAAGGTAAAATGATGGTTTATGATGTTAAATTATTGAGCTTTGAAGTTTTATAAGTGGAATTTGGTGTATGAAATGGATGATAATATAGGTTGCTAAGTTGTGAATTGATGAGAAGGTGTATGTATATAAATTAGCTGCATTAGAACTGTTTTGGATATGGAATAGGTGATTTGAATTGAGAGTTTTGGCAAATTTGAGTTTTTAATATTTTTGGTAAAAATAAATTTTAGGCTAACTTTGACAGATCATATCTTGAGCTACGATTTTTGAAATTGATTAAATTTTATATTAAATTAAAGATAATTCAAAGAGCTTTAAAACGGTATAGATTTTGTAAAAATTGAAATTTTGTAAAAAAAGATATGATTGTTGGAAGTTGGTGTAAAAAATATGATTTCTGTGAAGGTTGCAGAAATTGAGTTTTGATTTGTGTGCGCATGCCCACTGCTGTGCGCGAGCTCGGAGCAGGGGCAATGTTGTGACTTGTGCGTACGCACACCTTTGTGCGCACGCACAATCTGTGAATTTTTTGAAAATGTGCATACGCATACATTGGTGCGCACGCACACACAAGTACTAGGGGTGTTATCGGTTTGGTTTGGTTCGGTTTTGGACCAAAAACCAACCGAACCGATATGTTCGGTTCCTACAAACACACAACTGTTCGGTTTGTTACTTTTACAACAACCGAACCGAACCGAACCGAACCAATAGCGGTTTGGTTCGGTCGGTTTTTTCGGTTTTTAATTCCTGATGAACAGAATAAGAATCACAATAACTAGAGGTTTAAAATAGTCAATAAACTGAAATAACAAGGTACATTACATCCAAATTCATTAGATTTTCAATCCATTCTAATAACTAAACATAAAACAAACACACAAATAAACATAAAACAAACACTTAAAAATGTCTAACAAATACAATCTTAAAACCAAACAAACTAACAAACACATTTAGCAACTAAATAACAACTAAACCAATCATAGTTCCTTGTTCATGCACAAGCACAGCAAGGTCTTTAAAAATTTCATTTACTTCACCAATTTGCTGCTGAATTGCTTGAATGCCATGCTCTCTTTCTTCAATGATAGCCTCATTGAAGACAATCTCATTATCTAAAAACAAGACCTCTTGCCTGCAGTAAGATAATGTAATAGATAAGATACTAAATATTACATTAGGTCAAATCTAAAATTGTCAAAATACATTTTGGTCCATGACAAAATTGGAATTCAATATTAGTCCCTAAAAGAATTTGCTAATACCTTCAACCTTAAAATAAAAAATGTTATAACAAGTTAGTACTTCCATTTGGTAGCTTGGGCATTCATTATATTATCATTGAAATGCAGTGTGTTTCAATTAAGTATAGATTAGAATTTTGAAATAATTAAATTCTTACAACATATCTTTACTTAGGAAAATAATAAAGAAAAAAGAAGCATTTTAGCATCAACGTGATTATAGCATAATTTCCAACGACAAATAGGTTACATTTAAGAAGTAATCTGATATACAAAAATTACCTTCTGAATTCCACAAGAAGGGCACGCTGTTCTGGAGTCTTACCAGAATTAGCATCTGCTTCATTAGCTGTATAGCTGCAATTGCAAAAATAAAATTCCAAATAATAAGTGTTATGTGCATAGATGACAGCCAGTAGAGAAGCAAAATTAATAATCAGCAGTAACATATTCTTCTTTAAGAATGAGTTCAATATATAAAATCGTATCAACATAAGCATTACGCCACACAAATAAACACAGTCTTCCACTGTTAGATTTCACTAATGGTTGATTAGTCACCTGAATGGAGCAGCTTGTGGAACAAATGGGGTTCGGTGTAAGCAGTTTCCCTCTCTGCCGCAAGACGCTGTGCCTTCTGAAATTTTTTCAACACTGCCTGAAAATCTTTCGCGACTTTAGCATCTGCTATCTTCTTGCTTGCCTGCAAACACACATATAATTATAACTAAAACTATCCCAAAAATTTCCAGCAACCAATACATTAACATATAATTATAACTAAAACTATCACAAAAATTTCCAGCAAAAACATTCATTCAAAAACGATCTTTATACACAACAATTATTCAATTCAGCAAATAACAAGCGGATGGAAATGTGGGTCTTATAACCAAGGACAAATTCTAACCTTCGAAGAAGATATTGTTCAGTTGCTTTTTGCAGGAGTGGGCTCGGCGACTGGACTGCTGCTCGGCGACCAGAGTGCTGCTCCGCTTAGGGTTTGTTGCCACGGCTTATGACTGGATGGCGGCTTCAAGCGACGGTGGAGGGTGCGAACTGGATGATGCTTCTGGGCTTCTGGCTACACAACGGCGCTGCCCTTTACTACACCTACGAGTCTACGACGAAGATGAATGGATGACTTGCGATGGCTTCGAGCGACGGTGGAGGGCTTCCTTGATAGTGGATGACGCTCTCTGGCTCTCTGGCTCTCTCAACCTCTCATTCTCTCAGGCATGGCCGCATGGAGGAGGAAGAATGGAAGATGGAAGGGAAAGTGGGTGTCTGTGTGAGTGAGGGCTGCGCGAGTGAAAGGGGAAGAGGGTGAAGGGGTTTCAGATTTAAGCTTTTATACCTAGGTTAAACTAAGGGTAAACCAGTAAAAACAACCACTAGACCACATCTGCCTCGGTTCGGTTCGGTTCGGTTTCTACCAAACCAACCGAAAACCGAACCGAACCGATCGGTTTAATTAAAAAAACAAAAAACCGGTTTTTTCGGTTTTTCATTCGGTTGTTGTAATTTTCGGTTCGGTTCGGTAACTTACACCCCTAACAGGTACATGCATTCTGTTGAGGGCGATCGCACATTCTGGTGCCCGCACACACCCTGTGAAATTTGCAAGTTGTGCGTACGCACAACCTCGTGCACATGCACACGCTGGGAGGTGCATTCTGTCGAGGGCGTTCGCACGTATCTGTGCGTGTACGCAGAATGAAAACTTTTACTTACTGTGTGTACGCACACCTCTATGCGTACGTACACTTTTAGAAAACTCTTTGGGGAGTGCGTACGCACAACTCTATGCATACGCACACTGCCTTGTTTTTCAATAAAAATCTTGTTTTTAACTGTTTTACCTTCCCGACAAGCTTGTAAACTTTTGTGACACTTATATAAGACTCTTTAGCTTGTTTTTAGGTGTCAGAACATAGAGAGGGCTCGAGGTGAAATCAATTAGGTATTTTCTTGTAAAATTTTAGAAAACGGAGACTTAGGTTTCTAGAGTACTGAGGACGAATTTGGTTGAGTGAGAAGGCAGGATATTGTATTGATGATTACTGACAAAAAATTGTGAAAGTGGTGAATTACTGAGTATTAAATGAAATGATTTTGAAAACCACTGATGTAATGTTTTTAAACTGAGATTATTGAGACATTATGCACCTGGCGGGGACGGCGGTTAATCCCGCCTGTCGAGGTCGCGGCGGCGGCGTAAGGGCGGTGGTTAGTCTCGCTTACATTGAGATGTGAGGTCCGTGGCAAGAGTATCCCGCTCGCATCCCTTCGGAATCACTATAGTATGCAGGCACTGACATCCTGGACTATGATCCGGGCACAATATCTCGGGATTTTCATTATGAGACCGAAGGGCGACATCTCCATGGAGGTGTGTCGGATTGGCAGTTGAACCGACGATGTGATATCACAGCCAGATAGGACAGGCATTCATCATGTGCATCTTTTATCTGTTTGCTTGCTTTGCCGACTTGAATTGCTTGTCTAATTGTATAACATGCCTAATTGCCTATTTGAATTACTTGATATACATGCTTATACTTGTGCTTTACTTGCATTGTATTATTTGTATTTTCTGCTGGGATTGAGGAGGTTTGGAAGGCGGTGGCGATGGGATCACATGGAGGTTAGGCTGGCGAAGGCTGTAGGACAGCGGAAAATTGTTAGATTAGAAATTCACTAAGTTAGATTATCCCTTTCTCTTTATGGTTTGAAAGTATGTTTTAAAGTTTACTTATGGTTTAAGCTTGATTCATGTAATGTATATGAAGTTCTAGGATTGCCTCTGGCGTCCCGGAGTCTTATATCTTACATCACTGGGTACTGTTACCATACTGAGAATATCCAGTTCTCATTCCATACTCTGTTATTGTTTTTCAGATGCAGGTCACAACCCACCTCGGTGAGTTGCTTGATGGTGACAGAGCGAAGGATCTTCACTATGTTTTGAAGTCTTTTGATTATTTTGTTTAGTTCTCTCACCTTTTTTATTTATATTTGCCTTAGAGGCTTACTTTGAGAGGAAGTTTGTATAAGATGTTTTATTTTCTAAACTCTGTATGTTTGTATATAACTAGCCGGCTTAAACTCCGCGAGCCGTGGCTAGACTCTTATGACTATTATACTTTGATATATCTATATATATGTCTTGATAGCTGTATGTATATTTTATGCCTCGAGTAGTGTAGCTTCGTGTGAATGTTTTGCACTTTGAAACTCTGTTTTTGAGCTTAATCCTTCATCAGGTTTCTAGTATTATTATTTCTTTCTATATATAAATGCCTATAAGCTTTAGACTTGTCTTAACCTTTGATTAACCTTTGGTTTACGACGCGAGGTAAGGCTTAGGGTAATTAGGGTGTTACACTATGTGCTATCCAAAAATAAAAAAAGGGATAAGTATGATTTTGGTCCCCAAGGTAGGGGCTGAAAATTTTTTTCGTCCCTCGCCTTTTTTTCGCTCCAAAATGGTCCCCAAAGTTTCAGTTTGTTTTAAAATGATCCTTTTTACCCATTTTATTTTTTTATTACTAAATTACCCTTTATTAAAAAATAATAAAATAAAATAAATATAAAATAAATAAAAAATAAATAAAAAAAAAGAAAAGAAAGGGAGAGACAGAATCGCCTCCTCTCCACCACCACCGCAACCCTTTCCCTCTGTTTTAATTTTTTATTTCTTTTTCTTTAATTTTTCAGATTCAAAGGATTCCATTGTTATTGTTGTTGATGATGCTTCTGGTTGTTTCTGTTTAAGCCTTTTATTTGATGCTTTGGTTGCTTTTGCTTCTGCCTGTTTTTGCTTGTGTTTCTGGTTGAGGAAGAAGAGGGGAGGGAGGTTTGCGCTTCTGCTTCTGGTTGAGGAACTGGTTGAGGAAGAAGAGGGGAGAGGGAGGGGTATTTTTGTCCGAAGGACCATTTTAAAATAAAGTGAAACTTTGGGGACCATTTTGGAGCGAAAAAAAGGCGAGGGACGAAAAAAATTTTCAGCCCCTACATTGGGGACCAAAATCATACTTAACCCTAAAAAAAAAGTTTGTAAATTAGTTAAGTCTTTGTATGGTTTAAAATAAGTGCCTAAACAATGGCATGAGAAATTTGATTCAGTTGTGTTATCAAATGACTTATCACATAATAATGCGGATAAATGTATTTACTCAAAATTTACTTTGGATTATGGAGTAATCGTTTGTTTATATGTTGATGATATGTTAATCATCCGAATAAATTTAGAAAGAATTCGTGTAACGAATAAATATCTAACTTCTAAATTTAAGTTGAAGAATTTGAATGAAGTTGATATAATATTAGGCATAAAGGTGCATAAGAATAAAATTGGCTTCTAGCTTATTATATAAAAAAGATATTGAAAAAATTTGATCACCTTACAATTAAATAATCAAATACACCCTATGATCATAATTTTAAATTAGAAGAAAACATAGAGAGGACTGTAGCATAATTAGAATATGTTAGTACTGTTGGAAGTTTAGTATATGCAATGCATTGCACCAAACCTAATATAGCATTTGTTGTGTGTAAATTATCAAGGTTTACAAAAAAACCTAGCAATTAGCATTAGAAGGCTATATAACCTAGGATTTTTGGTTATCACAAGAAAACCATAAACTTGGGATTACATTATAGTGATTATCCCGCAGTTTTAGAAAGTTATTTCGACACAAGTTGGATTACAAATCTTAGTGATAACAAATCCATTTTAGGATGAATTTTCACCATAGGTAGTGGAGCAATAAGTTGGGCCTCAAAGAAATAAATGTGTATTTCACATTCTACCATGGAGGATGAGTTTGTAACTTTATCAGTCACGGGTAAAAAAGTAGAATGACTCAAAAATTTGTTATATGATATAAAGCTGTGACCACAGCAGATGACAGTCATTTCAATCTTCTGTGATAGTGAATCAATCATGTATTGAACATATAATAAGGTTTATAATGAAAAGTCTAGACATATAAGTTTGAGACATAAGTTTGTGAGGTAATTAATAGATGATGGTATTATTACTATCATTTATATAAGATCTAGAGGGAATTTAGCAGATTCTTTGACTAAAAGTTTGTCAAGGAATAAAATAAAAAAGACTACTGTTAAAATGGGATTAAAACCTATTGTTGTTAAATGATAAAAACCCAATCTTATTCTAATAGACTAGTAGTTTCAAGATTTAATAAGTAATAACAAGCTATTTAACAATTGGAACAATAAGGTATAGGAGTTAGTGCTATTTACAATAAATTAGGAGTGTGGGTTAAAATTCTTAATGGAATGATAATATTATTTATCAAAGGATTTCACCTATATGAATATAGGAGTGGTGCCGCTCCAATATAAAATTTTAGAGGTTTTATTCTCGTAAATATTCATGACACCAGGATGAGTACAAAGTCATTATAAGTGCTTAAAATTACATTACAATTAGGTATCCTTTAAATATCATCCTTTATTCAGCCCTTAGAGGAGAGAGAAAATAAAAAGTAACTTTCCTATTTTTTAAACAAATAATATGTAAAAGTAGGTATTTAAATTAATTAAATAAAATAATTCTTTAAAAAAATTGACCAAAGAATAAATTTTAAAGGATAAGTAGCATTTTTTTGTAAAATTATAGGCTCTTAAACTTGAAGAATGCAAGTAATGTGTGCAATTTTTGGTACTAACATATAACATATGAAGTATAAATTTACTCGATTAGATACCTACTATTTTATTAGAAATTTAAAATTTACACTAAAAAATGTTTAATTTTAGTGACACATTTATTATGCATATACTTGTATATAATATTTAAATTTTGTAAATAATGAGGGATTAAAAAATATGTCAATAGAAGAATCATAACAATTTATATATGTGAAAAATTATAATTACTGTGTACAATAAATATATATATATATGTAAAAACCCTTATCCATCATTCAAAATATACTAATAAAGTGTGTATTTTAACTATTAGGGTAAAGTATTAAATTGGTCCCCTACATTTGGGCGTAATTTTATTTTGGTCTTTAAGGTTTAAAGTGTCCTATTTGAATTAAAAAAAAAATTATTTAGATTCAATGTAGTCCCACCGTAAGGTCAAAGTTAAATAATTAACAGAATGTCCTACATGACAACAGTACAAGAATAAAGTCGATAATCTGAAAAACAAGTACAAGCTCCAAAGACACAAAATCAACCGTGCATGCATCAATATATTTATTTATGCATCAATATATTTATTTCATTTAAATGGTAAGAAAAAATGATAAATAAATGTATTGATGCATTCACAGTTGATTTTGTGCATCTGAAACTTGTAATTATTCTCCATATTATCGATCTTATTCTTGTACTGCTGTCATATAGGACATTTCGTTAATTATTTAAGTTTGACCTCACGGTAGGACTACATTGAAGCTAAATGAAACTTTTTTGCATTCAAATAGGACATTTTAAACCTTAATGATCAAAACATAATTACACCCAAACGTAAGGGACCAATTTAGTACTTTACCCTAACTATTAAGAGTTTTTCTTTATTCAAAAGAGTTAAGAATTTTTTATTGTTGTTAACTAAGAAATTTATTGGTTTTATTATATTTTGGAAGAGTATTGTCATCAACTCTATAACAACTAAGTGTAGAGACAAATATTTCTCTAAAAAAATGATCTAATCGTGCCTTAAAATCAAAATAAATATAAGATTTTGTCCTTAATCATAATTTACCCAACAAAGATAGGTGACTTATATGGATGCCTTCTGCTAAATGTTTATATATATATATTGTTTTTGGCAACCAAGTCCAACTAAGTAGGACCAAACTCAACAAAAATTACTTTCATCACACCAGTGTATATCACACGCGCGTTTCAATAACGCAACTTCTTCGTCTTTATTTTCTCGTTTTCCTTCTCTGTTTCCTCCTCATCATCTTCCTTCTTCTTCTTTTAAATTCGCGCACGTAGGTTCTTCTTCTTCTTCGTTATCTTTTTTTTTTCGTTATTGTCATTACCAACAACACCAACATTTTGCTAACATCTTTATTGATTTTGATTCTCTGTGGTGACATCATTAAATAATTTTGGAACCAAAAATATTATCAAAATAAAACCATTGTATAATATCAAATGATCCGAAAATAGTCCATTATATAAATTCAAATTCAGAAACACCTGCGTCTCGAATGAAGCGAAAATATTATCAAAACGAAATTGTTGTATAATATCAAATAAACCGAAAATTGTCCATTATATAAATTTGAATCCAGAAACACCTGCGTCCCAAATGAATGGAAAATATTATCAAAACGAAACCGTTGTATAATACCAAATGAACCGAAAATATTATCAAAACGAAACCGTTGTATAATACCAAATGAACTGAAAATAGTGTTCATAAACAACTGAATTTAGCGATTGCATTCCATTCCATTCAATTTAAAATTGAATAATCCAAACCCCATCCACTTGATTCGATTCAGAAGAAAAATCTAAATTGCTCTTATTCAACTGATTTGAACTTGAATCATTCATTGTTTTAAACACTGCGATCTGTTTCTGCCTTATCTATTTTAAATTTCTGCTTCTAATTTATTAGTAATTCGATTTAGATTTGAGCAAACAATTAAAAAATTACTTAAAGAGTAACAAGAAGAAGACACAACATTGGAGAAGGAGGAGCAGAAGGAGAACTTGCGTGCGCGAATTTAGGAGAAGAAGAAATACGATGAGGAGGAGAAGAAGATATATAAAAGGAGAATGAGAAGGAAACGGAAAAGGAGATGGAAAAGGAGAAGAAGGCGCATAATTTAAAAAATTGTTATAACAATTTAGTTAAATTTAAGTTAACTATTTTGCTTGGACGTAGAACTCTATTCATATTTATATAATTGCCCATTATTTCAAAAGATTTAATACTAAGTGTGCAATCATTCATCTACTAAATATTGTTATATTTATTTGTTCAAGAGTGGAGAATTTTTTATAATTGCTAAATAAAAAATTTATAGGTTTAATTATATTTTGGAGAGTGTTGTTATTAATTTTATAGTAATTAAGTGTGGGGATAAATATATTTCTAAAGAAAACAATTTAATCATACCTTAAAATCACAACAAATATAAGTTTTATTATCTTCTTCTTCATTATAATTTTCTAACAAAAATCTNTCAATATAAAAAAATTTTATTTGTCATTTTTTCAATTAAAATATGAAGAATATCGTAAACCGGGGTGGCATAACGGATTGACGGTACATAAGAACATTAACCAGTAAAACCGCGCCACTGGTTTTCCAAGACCACCGCATCGTCCCTGCTGGCGAAACTTCTGCATAACAAAAGTGATCCAATATCTACCGTCCATCTCCACAACCAACGGCCCAGATCCAGCTCCATCTGTCTGCGTCAATATTCTAGGAGCGTATCGCCGCAACAAGTTATCGCTAGTCCCACTCGTTTCAATTCGTTCCACTCTCTGTCTCCTCCTTTATATTTCTTCGTCGTTTTGATATTTTTGTTTTTCGTCTCTTACTCTCAAAATCTCTCCATAAGAATCTGAGCGTTAACGAAAAGAAAAAAGAGGGAAAGTATTGAAGGAATCGCAGTGAAGAAGGTAGCAATGGCTTCTAGTGATGCCAATATGAAGATCGTTCATGGCGAAGCTGGTTATATACTCGAAGACGTTCCTCACTTATCCGACTACATTCCCAATCTTCCTGTACATCTCTCTCTCTCTCTCAAGTTACAGTTGATGATTATGATTTTTTATTTTTTCTATTTTTTTGCAGACATATCCGAATCCGTTGCGGTCGAATCCAGCTTACTCAGTTGTGAAGTGAGTGTGAATCTAGTTTTTCTTTTCATTTTAAAATTTTTTTTTTGTATAGTCGTGTGATCTGAGATTGCAATGTGTGTTATGCTTGAAGTATTGATTCTCTTTGTGTTTTTGTGTTGATTAGGCAATATTTCGTGCACGTGGACGATACCGTTCCTCAGAAGGTTCAATTTACATCTCTGAAATCATTGCATTCTAGCTGTTTGTTCGTTTTCTTCATCCACTGTGCAGTTTTTTTTTTCTCCACTTAAA
>NC_029791.2:124197230-124214519 GCF_000816755.2 Arachis ipaensis | reverse complement strand
ATAAACCAAAACATTACATAAGTCAAAATGATAAAAAGCAATGCATTTGTTTCGTATTCAACGGCGTTAACAAGCTGCAATCGTATTTAAGGACTTTGGTACATCTTACTGTAGGTTGTTGTTCACAAGGATAGTCCCAGGGGTGTGCATTTTCGACGTGCAGGGCCTCGACAAAAGGTTAAATTTTTTTTCTTTAATCTGTACACATATTTATTTACTTTTGGTTAATGAATGAATTAGAAGCAATGAAACTTTTGCTTTGACTAACGGTTTCCTAATGAATATGATGATTAGGTGTATTTTAAATCGGATGATGTGCGGGCATGCATTGTTACTTGTGGTGGTCTGTGCCCTGGCCTCAACACCGTCATCAGGGAAATTGTCTGTGGCCTTTCTTACATGTACGGTGTCAACAGTGTCATTGGCATAGATGTGAGTGGATACTTTCTCTGTTAATTCATGTTGGATCGATTATCTGTGGTTCCGTTATATTGTTTAGCATATGATTTGTGTTGGCAAAGATGCTCATATGGAGAATATCCTATTGATGCAAGTTCAACTGAACTCTCTATTGCATTCCGTGAAATCAATTTTAACTTAAGTTACTGTACTTCATTGTTTGCACCACTAAATTGTATCCAATGTTATGCAGGGTGGTTATAGAGGATTTTATTCAAAAAACACCGTTACTTTAACACCTAAGGTGGTCAATGATATCCATAAACGTGGGGGTACGTTTCTTGGGACATCACGAGGAGGGCATGATACTAACAAGATAGTTGACAGCATCCAGGATCGTGGAATAAATCAGGTTTCCTATGTGTCAATTGTATTAATGGGTCATAAATATACTTCCAGGAATACTCTTTATTGGAGGTATTGTCAGTGCCTGGGTTTCATTGTTTGGGTATGGTTGTAGGTTTATGTTATTGGAGGTGATGGAACACAGAGAGGAGCAGCTGTGATTTATGAGGTATAGTGATTCAAATGTTGACATGATAAAATGTTCCTTCCTTTGCTCTCTAATAAGAGAAATAAAGGGAATTTCATTTCATTCAAAGATTCATGTTAAGTTCATGACTGCTATAGGCCCAATGTGTCCATGGTTTGTTTCTTTATGTTGGTTATTGTTGATTGGTAATCCTAGACTACAAATTCATAAGGGATGAGAGGAATTATCTCGAGCAATTCCAAACATTCTAAGAATAAGTTTGATAAATGTTTATATGTGAAACTGGCTGCTTTTGTTTCAACAAAATCTAGACCAATTGGGGCCTCCTTTCCTTTTTGGCCATATCTCAGTAAATAAACATTACATAAACTCTCATTTTTTACAGTACAGAGTACAAATAAAATCAATTCAAACATTATATTAGGTATAACTAGATCACTGTCAAGTTTCACATTCATGCCTTGAGTTTTCAAGACCCAACAAAAACAAAGGGTAGTAATATAGTCATTATTTTTTTTCAGTAGGTAATCACGGCAATGAAACACATCAGTTTTAGTTATATTCCAAGACTGTAGTTTTTATGGTGTAATACTGCTTTCGTGGGTTAAATCAAGCTTTATGGTAATTTCAATTGGAACAAGTTAGGAGCATATGGCTGTTCTGGAAACCGAAAATAAATTGATTGAATTTCGCAACTTCATGGTGGATCATCAACATTCTTGGCATCTATTGATATATTAAGCTGGCATTCTAAATTGATTTTAGTCATTGCACAGGAAATTAGACGGAGAGGGCTGAAAGTAGCAGTAGTTGGGATTCCTAAAACCATAGACAATGACATCCCGGTAATGCTTGATCACAATCCCATAAATTTTCTCGCTGAACTCTTACCATTTATAGTTTATCTAAATAGTCACTTACCTATGTTATGTTTGAACTTTGAAGAGATTTTTAATGTGGATTTTCTTGCTTTTCTGCAGGTCATTGACAAGTCATTTGGTTTTGATACTGCGGTTGAGGAGGCTCAACGTGCCATTAATGCAGCACACGTTGAAGCTGAAAGTGTTGAGAATGGCATTGGCATTGTAAAGCTTATGGGGCGCTATAGTGGTAAGTACACCTCACATGTCTTTCAAGCCTCTGATAAAATTATTCAAAACCTTGGGTTTGACTTGATGTTACGACTATGATGTTCCCTTTAACAGGGTTATTTGTTATTATTTATTTGTTTATTTATTTCTTACATTGCAGGTTTTATTGCGATGTATGCTACTCTTGCTAGTAGAGACGTGGACTGTTGCCTGATTCCAGAGTCACCCTTCTTCCTTGAAGGAAATGGTGGGCTGTTTGAATTTATTGAGAAGAGGCTAAAAGAAAATGGTCATATGGTTATAGTTATAGCAGAGGGGGCTGGTCAAGATCTTCTTACAGAGGAAAATGCTCAAGCCATGAATGCTAAAGATGCTTCTGGAAACAAGCTACTTCAAGACGTTGGTCTATGGATATCCCAAAGGATCAAGGTAATTTACTTGTTCATATGAAAAATCTTTGAAACTAATTTTTTGCCCCCTCAGAAATGTATAGTAGAATACTTTTGGTCATTTGTTTGTCTGTATCCCCTTAAGAATTGAAGAGTTACATGCTCTGTGAGCTCTTACTAGTCACACTAGTAGCTATTATCATTATTATATAGACAAAGATTCATTTGATTTGACTGGGGCTTTCATGAGACCTGCTTCAGGCACATAAGGCCATATCTAAGCTAATCTCTATCCATAAGGTCATAACCTAACCTAATCACTGGCAGTGGTTAAGCACATATTATCCCAACTATATATCGTGGGTGCTGGTATTGGGATGTTAGTCACGGATTGCTAGTGTCATAGTTGTTGGTGATTTTTCTTCGACGCCACAATTGGACATCTTGTGTAATATGTAATTGTTTACACTACATAATGCTAACTAATTAAGTGCTAATTGGAACCTTTGGTAATTTAATCAACATAATGCTAGTGTTGTTAACTTGTTATATGCCATGCACTGTTGCATGGTTTATCTCAGGATCTTGGTTTATTATTTGGGTTTCTCAATGGGAACCTTCATCATATTCGGTGCTCTTTCCTTCTCACCTATTTTTTCTTTTTAACCTTCATCATATTCGCATTGCATGAAGATAATAGGAAAATGAAAATGGCAGATGCAATTTCAAAAGCACACCCAGTTTACCAGCATGGTTTGACTTTATACTAGATGGTTTGTGTGTGTTTGCTTGGATTTGAATATTGTCTAACCTTTTAACTTTCTTACCTATCTCTGATGAATGTCTTTCTTATAGACTATTCAGTTTATGCAAATCTCTCCCTCTTAGTAGATGTTTGTTCTTCTATAATAGGATCATTTTGCCAGGAAAAATAAGATGGCTATCACTCTTAAATATATAGGTAAGTTTATCCAACTTCATCCCTTGCCCTTTTGCTTTATTTGTTTCTTATTTTGTCAACCATTTTGGTTTGGGAATATAGATATCCTCTTCTAAATTTGGCCACAATATTTGAGTTCTTAACTGTTTTATATGGCAGATCCCACTTACATGATACGTGCAGTTCCAAGTAATGCATCAGACAATGTCTACTGTACGCTTCTTGCTCAGAGTGCAGTTCATGGAGCAATGGCTGGGTTTACTGGATACACAAGTGGGCTTGTCAATGGAAGACAAACTTATATTCCATTCCAAGTAAGTTACTAAGTTACTCCATATACCTACACAGGTTCTGAATTGTTTTATAACTTAGCATTCTTCTACTACCTGCATGTAAAAAATGAAGGCATAGGTATTTGTATATGCTAATATTGTTGAGAACCAAGAATGATTTACTGTTGTACACAGAACAAATTTGTGATGTTTTCACCCCACATGCATTTGCATTCTATTACTTCAATTTTTAAGTGATAGTTTGTGTTTTCCTGCTATACAATAATTCCGACTTTTGTGGATGAATGTTAAAAATTTTGATACACAGAGAATCATTGAGAGGCAGAACCAGGTTGTGATTACCGATAGGATGTGGGCAAGACTTCTTTCTTCGACCAACCAGCCAAGCTTTATAAACCCCAAAGATGGGGAGAAAATCAAGAAAACAGAACAGCATCCTACTCGGTTGTCAGAAGGGAAAAATTGCAAAGATGTTGAAGTCAAGAAAGCAGAGAAACCTCCCACTCAGATCCTCGGAGTGGACAACTCTAAAGTTGGACAAAATTCAGAAAACCATGTTGACAGTAGTAACAAGGCATAAAATCTCATGCCAACTCCTTAATTTTTTGTATTTGGTGGCACCAGTTTGAACTAAGCGTATAGCAGAAGGGATGTTACATTTGTGACCATTTCCATGTGTTGCAAGTTGGAAAGCCCTTGTATCAAGATCACTCTACAGCACCTACTCAGTATGTAGATGTTTCTGTTGCTAAATATCCCGGGGATTAATAACCATGACATGTAACTATTTGTTCTGGAAATGAGGTTTACTAGTTTATCAGGTAGTATTGTTGAAAACTGTGTGCTAATTGAGTTTTATCAAAATTAGTAGGCTAAAGTATTATTTTGGTTTTTAATATTTGAGTTAAATTCTAATTTGGTTCCAAATATTTTAAACATCTTATTTCAATTCTAAAAAATTTTAAACGGATTCAATGTTGTCCTATTATTAAATTTGATTCGAATAATTAATGAAATTTTTTTTATTAGTGATTATTAGTGAGTTGATTAACTTACATACAATAATATTAAATTTATTTAAAATTTTTTGAGATTGAAATAAAACTTTTAAAAAGTTAGAGATTAAATTATAATTTGATTCAAATGTTAGTAATTAAAATAGTAGTTTATCCAAATTAATATTAATATGTGAGTATGTTTTCTGTGTACACGTACGTGTATACTGTAGTTTGATTTGAGAGTCATATGAGATTTAGAAAGTTCACTATAATTCTTGCTTGAGGAATAAAGCAACATTCAAGTTAGGGGTGGCAATACCACCCGAACTCGCGGGTACCCATTCTGTCCCTACTCGCTTGAAGCGGATAATTACTCGCTTCGCACCGGGACAGGTTTTTAGCAGGACGGGTTCTTAGGGGGCAGGGCGGGGTCGGGTTTAGGTATTACCCGTCCTTACCCGTCCCGGTATATATATAATATATATAATTTTAATATATAATATGTATAATATATGTAAAATAATTAGTAAATGATTAATAATCCAGATCCAAAGAAATTATGATATGGATCAAGGGAAAAGAATTCATAGGCACCAGTGTGCTGAGTGGTTCATTGAAGCATTTAGGTTTGATTTGGTAAAATTTTTATTTTTTAAAAGTTATAACATTTATATTTAGTAAATTAAATTAAAAATGACTTAATAAGCACAAAGCACAATGGTAAAATAGCTTTTAAAATTTAAAAACATTATAATAGACATTAATGTAAGAATTAAATTTGGATATTAATTAATATATGAGGTTATATTAGACTTTTTAATTTTGATAAGCACAAGTCATCTTTAAACTATAATTTTTTATTTTTGAATGTTTTTTTTATATTTTTTTTGCCTTACTTATGAAATAAATGATAAGAAATTACACTTTATTCTCTAAGATAAAATTTAAAATTTAGAGGATTTAAATCCTAATTAACATACGAGATTATATTAGTTTTTTTAATTTTAATATGTACATGCTAACTTTTAAAAATCGCAAGCACATGAGTTTTTAAATTTACTAAACACAAAATAGTGTGTTTTTCGAAAAATTTTGCCAACTAAACGTTAAAAAGAAAGAAATATCAAATTCGAAAGGGAATGGAAAGCTCTAGCCAAAAAGAATGACGTTGAAACTTGAAAGTATTGTAAAAAGAGAAGGAATGTAAATATAGCATGCATGAGGATATAAGTTCCTGAGCAGATTCGTAATAATTTTTAATGTTTGGCTACGGCCATTAATTATGTAATTTGTAAGGGAAAAATGTTTTTAGTAAAGTATAGTGCTAGTAAAAGACTAAAAGAGTAAATTTTTTTACTAAATTTGTAGAAAATATTGTTTATAAAAAAAATTCTTCATTTTAAAGGGTACAATGACATGGTCGCTTTTTAATTTTAATATTTAATGATGTTTTTTTATTGTTATTGCCGGTGTGTCTTATCCATGAGTGTGAATGGTTCGTGACGGCGTGGAAGACAAATCGGAAGCGCAGATTTTTAAGGGAATAAAATTGGAGGGTCAGTTTTGTTATAATTCAGAGCTTTAGATTTGAGTTTTGAGTTTGAGAGAAGCCTCAAACGGCCAGATTTAAATTGAAGAGAATCGGACAGTGATGATAGAGTTGGTGAAATCTGTGCCTCAGATTTGAGACCCTTAAAATCCAACAGCTCCGCAAATCTGAGCCTCAGATTTGTGGCCATTCCCATGTATCGCCCATGCACTCCAACTTTTGAAGACTAAAGTCACGCTCCTATCTGAATATTACTTTCTTTAATTTCTTCTCTGCAACACTCCTATTTACTCTTGTAATTCATCTCCTACTCACCCAACAAATTAATCATAATGCCTAAAAAAAAAATTAAAGAAGTTGATCGTTCTGAACTTCACATTATTAATTATCTTAGCCAAATTAATTATGTTTGAAAATAATAATTAATATTATATTTGTTATGCTATAATTATAATTATTTTATAAATTTATTAATTGTATTTGTTAGTAGAATCTGTAATTGAAATTTAGTTTGTTGGTTGAAAGATTTTATATCACCGGATTTTGAGGTTGTTGGTAGTATTTATTTAATGTTAGTGTCATTATGAATTAATTAAAGAATGTCAACAAATAAATTAATAGAGCTTAGTTTGTCGATAATTTGAGTAATTATTTTAAACGGCCTGTTACACATACAAGCAAAAACGAGTTACAAGCTTTACAAGTTTGGCCCAGCCCAAAAAGAATTCACGCGCATGAAGAGGGATTGAATGGAGCGTAACATTCACGCGCTCCCACTCAAAACGGTTACGTTCTCTTCGAGTAATGGCAGACTCTTCCACTTCTTCCACTTCTCAAAGCAATTCGAAGAAAACGCTACTCTTCCGTTTTCGAGCGAAAATCGAAAATCAAAATATACAACTCGTCGCTAACCTTCGAAACCTCCATCAACACACCATCAAACTCTCCATCAAGAATCTCCAGCGAAAACAAAGCAACAATACTCAAGGTACGTTACATGACGATTCCTGTATATTTTCCAGATTACGAACTAGGTTTTACTTTTCTTCTACGTTGTTGTTCTAGGGTTTACTGTTATTCTTGCTTCTTTGTTACACTGTTCTTCTACATTGTTGTTCTAGGTTCTCCTGTTATTCTTGTTGTTCTAGATCTTCTGGTAACTGATTTTTGGGAGTATATTCCGTAGATTGGGGGGTGTATATTGCTTGACCTTGTAATGTTGCTTGATATTGAAGCATGTTTGAGTGATACCTGACTGATATATATGGATGTATCTGAATCATATCTATGGGTGTATCTCACTGTTATCAATGGGTGTATGTGAATCATATCTATGGGTGTATCTTACTGTTATCTTTGGGTGTATCTGACTCATATATATAGGCGTATCTTACTGATGTCTTTGGGTGTATTTTTCATTTCAGAGAAAATGGCAGCAAGAAACCAAACAAAAGACCTTAAGTGTGCCACACATCTCCTAAGTGATAAATTCAGAAACATGACTGAGGAGAAGAAGGCGATTGTGAGGGATCTAGGATTCGGTGGGTTGATGCACATCCCACCACTAAGGGTGCATCACCAACTGTTAAGGGAGCTGGCAAACAACTTCAAACTTGGGGAGAACAGACTGGAAACAGGATATGGTTCTTTCAAAATAACCCCAAGAAAGATAGGTCATGCGCTTGGCATCAATGCAACAGGTAACTAGCTCAAAATTATAGGTGTATATTAAGTTGATGCTTGGGTGTATTTAAGGTTAATGCTTGGGTGTATTTGAACCGACTTTGATACTTTGTTGTTTTCCTTTTTGTAGGAAATCTGTTTCCTCAGAAAGTCGAGTATAAGAAACTTTCTGAGGATGACAAAATAATTTTTAGAAGATTCTAGGGTAAGACCCTCAAAAGTCTTATCGATGAGATGATGGATATCGGCGTTGGTAACGAAGAGGAACGCCTAATGTTCAAGAGGATTTTCATCCTCTATATACAGATGGCGTTCCTTTTGCCAACGACAATAAACAAAATCTCGCCTGTATACCTGGCCCCAATTTTTGAGATGGACGGCATCTCGGAGCGAAACTGGGGGGGACCATGTTTTGACCTTCATCGTCAAGGGCATCACAGACTACAAGGAGAAAAAGAAGAAGGCAATTGATGGCTGCCTCTTTGCCCTGATGATAATATACTTTCATCTTTCAGAAAACAAAGGCAAGAAGAGGGCTAAAAGACCACCAAAACCATGGATTGCCAACTGGAGTAAGGAGCAGTTGGTCGAAAGAATGAATGCAGAAACAGAGGAAATTTTGGTAAGTTGAACATAATATGTTGGATGTATATTTATTTATCTGAATGCTGCTAAATAAATTATCTGATATTTCAGGGGATTGTAAACATGGCGCAAACAAGAGAGAAAATGAAAAAAAATAAAGAAAACAGAAAAAAAACAAGAAATCAAGAAAACAAAAAAAAGGAAGGCAAGTTCAACATTGTCTTCGGAGGAAGAAACAACTACTGACAGTGACAGTTCTACCTCTGAGTCTGAGACTCAAGAAGACTCAGAGAATTCAGCAAGAAAACGCCCCAGCAAAAAGGGGAAAAAGTAAGTACCATACTTGGGTGTAATTTCTTTTTCGAGTTGAGTGTATTTTGTGGAACCATTTGGGTGTATTTTGTTGATCAAGTTGGGTGTATGTTGTTTATTAAGTTGGGATATTTCGTTTGTTGTGTTGGGTGTATATTGTCCATTCGATTGGTTGTATCTTGTGCATTCATTTGGGTGTATTTTGTACCTGTATCTTATTTTGTCTGAATAACATGAAATCTGTTTAGAATACCGGCTGTGAACTTGGGAAGTGATGATCCTTCCTCTCAAGGACGCACAGAACAGAGTAGTGTAAACCAGCCGTTAGAGAGCATGTAATTTCTCTTTCAGATAATCGTTACTTTTGTTCTTCTATTAACTTCTACTTCTAATTCTATATATATATTTTTTTAGAAAAAAAGCCCTTTATTATTTTATTCAAGAAAAAAAGGCAGGAAAAAAAAGCAAAAACTGCAAGTATGTAAGTTCTCAAAAAACAAAGCCTGTCTTCTTTTTGAATTGTTCGGGTGTATTTTTTGACTTTCTTTGGGTGTATTTTAGGTTGAGTCCAGCTGATTCGAATATGATGGTTGTGAGGGAACAGACACCGTCGGATGCGCTTGCAATGTGAGTTTTCCAAGAATATTTCAACCTTATAACCTTATTATTTTCAAAGGCATTGTTAACCTTTCATTTTTCTTCTTGTTTAGAGTCCCGATTCAAGTTTTTGTGCCGGCGTCCCAAACAACCACTGTGTCGGAACTTCAAGAAACACCTGAGACAGATTTTGAACCAACCCCTCCGCTACAGATTGAAGGAACTACAGAAACGTAAGAAATAGTATTGTGTGTATATTTGTTTAGAGTTTGGGTGTATATTTGCTAACAGTTTGGGTGTATATTGTTCCTGATTAGTTTTTTTTACGCCATTATTAATTTTGTGTAACTGTGCAGCACTCTTGAACCCCCCCAACAACTTGAAGAAACCACACCCACACTTCCCCCAGCTCCATCTAAAATGTAAGTTCATCAGACTAAAATCAATCTTTACTTATCATCCGTATATTCTTACTCTTATAATACGTTATACATGATGACGCAGTCATCCAGACGCAGAAGACGTTGCTGCCCTGATGATGATGGCACGGACAACATCCTATGTTCCTAAAACAGATCCAGTGCCATCATTCAGCCTTGGCTTGACTGATTCAAGCTAGGAGGGAGCGTCAACGCAGGAGACAGAAAGGGCAAAATCTCCAGAAACTGCAAATTTGCTAGAACAATTAGACGATTTGGTACAAAAAATAGCAAGCAGTGCGGCGAAAGAAAAAATTAAAAGTCCACAAATTCAAAGGGAGACTAGGGGAGAAAGTTCTGGGAAGTTTGAAACTCCTGAGGGAATAAATCAGATTACGGATGATATGAAAGAAAAGTGCTACATCTGGGGGACGCGACTGAAGACATACGCAGATGGCGGTACTAACGAGTATGACCACATGTGCACTCTGATTGCCCAAGATAATTACATTTTATATAGAATGCACCTTGCATCCCTCCAGGCATAAAGTTATATAGAATCTGAGGTAATATTAGAATAACATTAATGTTTTACACCAAAGTTTACTGCAATGTTTATTAACATAAATTGATTTTGGCATATATTTCTAGATTGTATCTGCCATGTGCCACATCCTCAACCGGAAAAATGATAAAAGGTTTCAAGAACAAGTATACTGTCTGCCCCCTGATATTGTGGTAAGTTGTGTAGTCATTTGGGTGTATTTAAAGTATTTATTTGGGTGTATTTTCAGTATTTCATTTTTTGTTTCGCAATTGTTGCAGAGCATGGCCCTTTCGAAGCACCCAAAGGGGGAATTCATATCACCGAAAACCAATAAAGAATTCAGGGTGGAAGACTACCTGAGTTTTATTCCCTTCATAGATGCAAAAAAAAAAAACTTCTCATCCATATGTAAGTTTTCATTTGCTAAATTTGTTAGTACCGTTCTTTACTTATATGCTAAATAAAACAACACACTGTTGAAATGTGGCAATCCTTCAGATTTTTGCACCTGTTTGCTACTCGGGCCATTGGTGGTTATGGGTGATTGATACAACAAAGCGGAGATGTCGTATACTTGACCCGCTACACAAGAAAGCTCCAAGCGATGAGAGAAAGCAGCTTAATAAATTCACTGTATGTTGCCTCTGTGTTCTTTACTTTAATAGATAGGTCTATTTCAGTTCAATATAAGGTGTATGTATGTTTTGCTTTGGGTGTAATTATGTTCTCTTTTGGGTGTAATTTCTTCGTCGGGTTGGGTGTATTTTGTGGAACCATTTGCCTTTGTATCTTGTGTATTCATTTGGGTGTATATTGTTTATCAAGTTGGGTGTATTTCGTTAGTTGGGTTGGGTGTATATTGTCCATTCAGTTGGTTGTATCTTGTGCATTCATTCGGGTGTATTACTGATTTGTTTTGGTATTTAAGGGATATGTATTTTCAAGATTGAGAGCATATGCTGGCGGGGAACCTCTGCAGAAAGACGAGAAGGAGAAGGAAATTAAAGCATCATATGTTAAAATATCAAGCCAAAAATCAAGGTATAAATTTGTGACTCTGAACATTAAACTTTCCTAAATGAGATTTGTAATTTATTTTCTTCGTTTTCAGCTATGACTGCGGTATCTATGTTATGAAGTGGCTTGAGTTAATTGAGCCGGAAAACATTAAAAAGGGGAAGTATGGATGGGATAATTGGAAACAGGTAACTGTCTTTAGAACTATATAACTCTGTATTACTTTACTGAATTAATATTGCTGTTTAAATAGAATATACTTTTTAATTGTAGGAGGAGGTGGACCACTATAGAGTGGAGTATGCTTCGCGGATACTATTCAGTGAGATGAATAAAAAGAGAGATCAGGCAATTAGAGAGAGTAATGCTATAAGGCTGTCGAAGCCATCCTCTGTATTATTGAGTCCGTTTTGTCAGATAAATTCTGCTGATATAGAAACTGCGTAATCCAACTGCTGGGTAGTTTGTAAATTGAACAAATGTTGTAAATATTTTCCATTTATCAACAACTTCTATTCCATGTATATTTTTTTCCATAATTAAACTATCTGTGCTGTTAAACTGTTTGTGCTGTATTCAAAAGCTGTATTACAGGTGGTAAAATATGAAGGAAAAAATCAAGGCATATATAAACGCAAATTATAAACTTTTACACCCAACGCAAGTGTAATAATACACCCAAGATTTCATAAAATATACACCCAAACTGTCTGTGCTGTTAAACTGTCTGTGCTGTATTCAAAATGTATGAATTACAGGTACTAAAATATGAAGAAAAACATCAAATCAAATATACACCCATAACCTGCGAATTTTTACACCCAAATAAAGTTGAACATACACCCTGAAATCTATCCCCCCCTGATGCTTTGAGACTAAAACCCTGAACCCTAAACACTTAAAACCTAAACCCTTACCCCTAACCTGTAAACCCTAAAACACAAATATTATATATATGTATCTATATGTAAATTGTGAATTAACAAAAATACACCCAAAAGCACAGTGCTTCTACACCCATATTCTGAAAAACTATACACCCAAAGAGTTATCCCCTGCTGCTGGTACCCTGAACTGATAATTCATAACATGTCCTTGATATTGGCTGGAATTTGAATGCACCGCTGATGCAGCATCAAACAGGTTTATCTGAATATAACACTCACATATTAGCTAAACTATTAACGAGAAAAATAAACTCAATCACCACAAATTTAAAGAACATTACTTTTACCTCGCTTAAAACTTTCGTCTTCTTCTTCTTTGTGGCATTTGCGATCTGTTTGTCCAACTTTGAACCTAGCCTATTTTTTGGACGTCCTCTTGTTCGAATCCTTGGCGGGCTTTGAAGCTCGTTAACGGATTCCAAGTTGGCGTTTTCGTGGGATAAAGAAGATGTCCCCTTCCTTTTGGCTTTTAAAGATTCCATCTCAGCCATGACGTTATCGTACGAACGGTGCAGAATTACAGTCAGCTCCTCCGATTCAGATGCAAATTCGCAAATATTTTGCGAACGAAAAACCAATTGGTCGAACCTCTTGCTTCGTGGCTCCATCAGTGGCTCGTCATGGCTGCTCTTAATGTGTGCGTGTCACCTCTTTACCTTCTTGCTCCATCGTTCCAGTATATATCTAGGTGACACTTGGCTTACTTGTTCGAAACTTAACATGCTTAGTGCGTGACGGCACAGTATCCCTCTCGACTCGAATAATAAGCATTGGCATTTTACCTCGGCTGCAACTGAGTTGTAAGTAACCACAAACTTGTTGAATATTGAGCTGGAAACTTGTTCTTCGACTTCGTATACTGAATAGCCTAGAGCGGAATTCGTTAATCTGGTGATGCAATTCGCCTTTCCTCTGAATTGTGCTTGGACTTCCCTAAACTTTTGATGAGTGTACGCATCTTGAAACTGAGCTTCAATGGAGGATTTGGTTGCACACGGTATGACCGTATGAAAATCTGCAGCATCTGATTCTCTCTCTTCTTGCTCCCTGCTTCCGAGGCAATTATCGTATTGTTTGACGAACTGAATAAGCGAGTTGTTCCGGGTGATATACTTGTTAAAAAATGAATGCATGCTCTCGCTCCTTTGTGTGCTTCTCATCCCTGCCCAGAAGTGGTGATCCAGATAGATAGGAACCCATATGTGACGGTCTTCGTACAGATCTGCAGAATACACCCAAACACAGACTATAAATACACCCGAAAGAACATGCAATTTACACCTCTGCTGCAGATTTTAAAAAGACATTACCTGAAAGCCACTTGTTGTCTGCAAGACCAAAATTCAACAGAAAATCATTCCAATTCCTATCGAATAAGTCTTTGCTATGAGAGTTCCAAACAACTTGGCTCATTTCTTGTTCAATATCGGCATGTCCCTTGTACCCGTTTAATTTCTTGGAATCTTCTTCATGATGTGCCAAATACACCAACGGTGAATTGTTGTTGGCATACAGGCCTATAAAGCCCTTTTCATTGATGCGCATTGATCGGTGAGAAACCCTTTCGGAGCGTTTCCTCCCATGCAACGAAGCCAGCATTGAAATAACCATTTGAATGATTCAATTTCTTCGTTCTTCATCAAAGAGCATCCGAGAAGTGTTGACTGACCGTGGTGATTCACCCCAACAAAAGAACCACAGACCAAATTATACCTGAAACAAATTACCATAGTGCAGAATGCAAAATCATTAAATACACCCCAACAGATTCTTCGTATACACCCAAAGAAACAGCCAATATACACCTCTGCTGCGAATTCATAAAAATACATTAATTTAGCATCATAAACAGGGGCAGTTTGTTACCTGTTTGTATTGTAGGTGGTGTCGAATGAAATGACGTCTCCGAAATACTCAAAGGCAGCTCTGCTTCTTGTATCGGCCCAAAAAGCCAGCTTAATAGATTGATCCTCCTCGAGTTCGAGCTCAAAAAAGAAATTATGATTCTTCTCTTTCATTCTTAACAAATATTTTCCAAATTCCTTTGCATCTTCTTGTTCGAAAACATTCCGCACTTCCCTGGTAATGTAATTTCTCACGTCCTTTTCGATAAAATTTAACTCGCGGTGACCCCCGGCAGCCGCAACAAATGATTGGTAGGTTTTGCTTGGTCTGATACCGGCCTCCTCGTTATTCTCTATTGTACGACGAATGGACATGCTTAGTTCCCTGTGCTGTTTGAGCATCTCTGCTTTACTTGGACAGCAGGGGTGTGAATGATCCAGCACAACCTTTGAAATGATCCAAGCACCGACATCCTTCAATGTGTGTATATAAATTCTTGCAGGACAGTTTAGACCGGCTGTTGGATTGGTCTTCTCGGTCGAAGATATTTTAGATTTCCATTTTCCCTCTCTGCTACATGTAATCAGTTGATTCTTAATCTCGTTTCCCTTCCTATTTGTGCATCGAACTCTTGTAGAGAAACCTGCAGCCTTGGCGTAGTTCATGTAAAATTTTCCAGCATCTTCAAGGGTAGTAAAGGTCATTCCAACCTTTGGAACAAGCTCGTCATCAACAACTGAGAGAGGCTGCAAAATACACCGTGTCAGAACTGTAAATACACCCATAGATATGATTCAAATACACCCAATCATGTCTAATATGATATACCCGAACCGCAATATCTCAACTAAAATGACAATAAAGCCATAAACTGTAAATACACATGCTGCAAAATACACCATGTCAAAAACTAAAAATACACCCAATCATGTCTGATATAATACACCTGAACAACAACAACTCAATTAAAATAACAAAAAACCAGTAAAGTGTAAATACACCCACACTTCTAGCAAAAATACACCCAAAAAAGACCTGATCTACACCCGAGCGTCTGCTATAAATTCCAGATAATTAATCAAAACTAATACATTGAATCGACAGATTCATGTTAACGTGTTAGTTTCACAGTCGATGTTCAACAATTTTTCAACTACACAATGCTATACAAATTACTGCAAGAAAATTCATACTAATCCTATGTAAATCAAACCTCAGGAACTTCGTTAGATTCAAATTCATAATCCACTTCACCTGGATTCAGCTGACAATCTGAGGTTGAATGATCCGTTATCTTCAAAATGAGTTCAAACTTTGATTTCAGAAAATAACAAATCAAAATAGAAAACGAAGCTCGAGTTGCACAGAGAGAGGAAAGTAACGTAAACGAAGAACATACCAGCGAGAAAAGGAGAGGAAAAGAACGATGGAGAAGAAGGAGGGAAGACGCGCGAGAAGAAGAACAAGCAAATCTCCAAATAACAAAAACGAAGAAGGAAACAAATCTTTTAAATTTGGTAGTTAGATATACGCGGGATCTTATATAGCGCGTGTATACAACGTATGTGTAGCAGCGCGTTTTTTTGTTTTATTGTTTAATGAACTTGTAAAGCATACAAGCCCTAATGGCTTGTATGCAGAGCTTTTCCGTATTTTAAATTATATGCAAATATGAATTAGAATTTTTGGTTTAATGTATAAATTATATTTGTAGTAGAATAGATAAGAATTTGAACTAATTATTGCAAAAAATAATTAAGTTATTAAAGATAATAATTAATTAGGTTATGTGTTAAATCATAATTAGTTATGGCCTTTTTATTTACAGTTCTGTGTAGGGTAAAAATTTATTTATTGTTATAAACAAATTGAATATGTTTATCTGGATGTTGTTGATAAGATACCTAGTTATAATGACAATTAAGTAAATATTGATTTACTTGATAATTTTGTGTACGTTCAAATAAATTTAATGTTAATTATTACGTGTTTTAACTTATATATAATTAATTAAGTAAGACAACTTGAGTTATTATTTGTCTATATTTTGTAGGGTACAAGAAATTTGAGGTGTGTCCAAAGGAATTCACTGGAATCACATAATCCGATTGTCGAGCTTTTTATTTGTCTATATGCCTGATGCAAAACATGTGAAACACTATCGGAGGCGATCAAGCTCTATTACTGCGAGCCACGACTGAGCTAATAGAATCATGTCAATCAGAGATAAGGCTCACTCTATCCCATGTCACCATATGTTGTCGCAGGTTACTAAGAAAGAAATGCAACGCATCAGAATTTCACCCTCAACAATGGCAAATGCAAGTGGTACGATATTGTTATTTCCATCCTGTGAAACTGCGACCAACAAACAACCCTTATATTTTCCATATAGATGAGTCCCGTCTACTTGCACATCTGGTTTGCAGTGCTTGAATGCCCTAATGCAAGGATAATAACTCCAAAGACCCGATGTAACACCCGGACATCAGGGACCAAGTCATCCCCTCGGTATACAGGCATGGTCTCAAAGTGGACAGCTGCTGATAGCTCCTTGTGACACATGGCTTCAAACCATCTGGGCAAATCTTCGTAAGAAGCTTCCCACCTTCCGAATATTTTTTCAATTGACTTCTGCTTTGTTAACCATACTTTGTGATAACTTATGGTATAATTAAACTTTGATTGAACCTCAGTAATGACAGATTTCACCTTTACGGATGGGTCAGCCTCCACCAATGGCTGAATTGCTTCTGCAATTGTGATGGAATCTAACTTTGAATGGTCTTGAGAAATACTGGATCTAATGCAAGTGTGACTTCCATTATATCTTCTTATCTCCCAACAATACTTCCTCTGGATCATGCTAACCCTAATCAGCCAATCACAACTAGTGTTATACTATGTACATTTGACATAGAATGTTTGGAGTTCCGATTCACACACCCGGTAGTCTACGCATCTACAAATAACATAATCTTTAACTGCCGCAATCACAGCTTCCCGAAAATTGAATTCCATTCCCACGATAAATTCACCGTCTGTCACAACAGGAAACTCCGCGACAACAACACCATGACCTAAACTTAGAAGTGTACTTATACAAAAATAAGCACGTAGTTTAA
>NC_029791.2:124194613-124196897 GCF_000816755.2 Arachis ipaensis | reverse complement strand
TGCCAATCTTGTTATTATTCTACAAATACAGTTAAACATCTCTAATTGCATAAAAAATTTAATAATAATCATACTATTTTTATTTTATACCAAAATTAATTATTTATATTGTAAAGTTACTATACGATTATTTAAACCACATACCCATATTGAAGTATGCTGGAAATTATAGTGTATGCATATCCTCCAAATCTAACACGCACATGAAAAATGGCTCTTGGAACAGATCTTGGTTAGTCAATGCATTTGCCACTTCTCTCACATCTGTCTCCATAGTGTCATCAGCTTCATCATCATCTTTATTTGGACCAACAATCTTATAGTTGCCTTCAAACTCATCTTTGTTGTCACTGCTGTAATCTCTCCATTCGATATTCTGATCAGCTTCAGATTGTTGGAACTCAATGTATAACTCAATACACGACACTTGTTCTCGAGTTTGACAATAGATTGAAAACATCTCTCGCATACTCACTTCATCAGTGACATATTTCGTTTGGAAATGAACGAACCCACCAAACATTGATATAGGATGCCGATACAAAATATTCGATACCGTCTTTGATATATGCGGGTCTACTCTTTCACAAATAACCCTTTCCTCCATTTTGTTTAAAAATTATGCTTTCACTAATAGTTCATATGGACAAAAAAAAAAAGGAAGAAACTCAAAATGGTAAAAAAAAAAATTGTTTACACACAATTCGAAAGCTCCGAATTGTGAGCTATCTAATTTCAATTTTCAGCAAACTAAATTCGGAGCCTCAGATTTCTTCTCCTCCCTAAATCGGTGCATCCGATTTGTTCTTCTGAATTAAAAAAAAAACCCACCTCCATATACTTTAGGAAAGTTATCCGGTATGCCGACATAAGTGTGGAATATGGTATTCATTGTACCATCAAGTAGGTTGTTTTAAATTTGTCCATTAGTGAAGGGCAGATAATCCAAAATAACCTCAAACATTCTATTAAAATTACATTAAGGACCAGCTGTGAAAGTAAAGTTGGAGTGGAGCTTCTTAATTAGCATAGCTAGCGTGAGTTCAGAAGCTTTGGGCCTCAGCCGGTTTAGAGAAAACCCATCTGATTGTTGTAATAAATAGTTTTGCAAGAGCGAAATCAGATCGAAGGTAAAATGGAGTGAGAGAGTGGATGTGGCGATCCAGTGTTGGGTTGTTCAGCTCCGAAGTAGTGCGTTCATTTTGTGTTGATTTCGGAATGACGTATTTCAAGGAAGACCAAGGTGGGATGCCAGTGAAGGATAAGGTCAGTAAGCTGTTGCCTATATGATGTTCAATGTGATTTAGATTTTGGTAAGATTTTGCCTATGCTCAGTGGGTATTTTGGGGGGAGGGGCACATGGGTTTGGAACAGTGTATGTCGATCCATTAAATTTTTGCTTAGAAATGTAGATGATGGTATGGGTTTGATGGTGTAGATGGATTTAACCGATAATGGAAGAATATAAATTTATATAGTAAATTTATTGCGTAGCCTAAGGGTGCTGTGATTGTGGAGAGTTTATTGGTATGGAATACCGAGTTATTTTGGGAGTTAGTTAAGCAAGGTACTTTGTGATGTGATTTTTGAGGAAGATGATTATTAGTGTAAGTATAGCATGTTTTACTTTGGAGTGTTGGTGGTGTCACATTCATGGTCTATCCATGTTCTTCCTTCCGGACGTAACTGATATTCTGTTTGCTCAATTTGCCACAGTATTGCTAAATGGTTTTGTGAGGTACAGAGTCTCGGGAGAAGTTGGGGCAGCAGAGGTAGAGCAAAATTTTTTTTAATGTCTTTTTGTAGCAGAACGATCCACGAGTTGGATGCAGAGGATGAAGAGAATTTTAACGTCTCAGAGGATAGTGAGAATTGTGATGCAACGGTATGAGTGGCTTTGGTGTATAATTTAGTAGGTTGTATAGTAATTGTAATTTAGGATTGTTAGTGGTAACCTTAACTAGTCAGCTTGTCTCTGTGCAGGAGACGCCGATGGATACAGGGATGGAGGCAGAGGCAGAGGAGTTGGAGGGAGAATCACCGGATGAACGACACGTGAGCAAAATGGCAGTGCTGAAAATGTAATGCTAAGTCGTGCACATATATTAGAGATGGAGTTCGCTAACCTGGATGAGGCGTGTGTTTTCTATGAGCAATACAGTCGAGCAAAGGGTTTTGCCATGCGACAAGGGAAGAAAATGAAGAATAGGAAGGGTGAAATTGTTCGCTACACGTACCTGTGTAATAGAGAAGGATTTAGACATAGAAAATGGCTTCAGATGCA
>NC_029791.2:124180216-124194426 GCF_000816755.2 Arachis ipaensis | reverse complement strand
GATAAAGCAGAAAGCCGATAGCACCAGTTGGTATGTGTATCGTTTTGTTGATGAGCATAACCACGACCTTCTTCCAGAAAAGTTTGTGTTATACTTGCCAGCTTACAGGAAAATATTAGATGTTGATGTAGCCCACATCGAAAGTTTGAGGCAAGTTGGGATTTCAATTCCAAAAATTTATGAGTCTATTGCTGCCCAGGTGAGGGGGGGTTTATTAACCTAGTATTCACGAAGAGAGATATGTATAATGTGGTTAGGCGGCAACGTGCAATGCACTGCGGCGATGTGAATGCCGCATTACGGTATTTCAATTCTTGTGCAAGGGCAGATGAGAACATGTATTGGCGATACCAGGTTGGGGATGAGCAACAAATGTGTGATCTGTTTTGGAGTGACGGGTGTAGTCAACATGATTACAAAATATTTGGTGATATTTTGGCATTTGATGCGACGTATGGGCGAAACAAGTACAATCTGCCGGTGATTGTGTTTTCTGGGGTGAACCACCATAACCAAACATGTGTTTTCGGCATAGCCATGGTGTCTTCTGAAACACAAGCGGCATATGTGTGGGTGTTGGGAAGGTTTTTGGAGTGCATGGGAGGGAAAGCGCCTAAGGCAGTTATTACTGATGGGGATAGAGCAATGCGGCTTGCCATTCAGGAAGTGTTTCCAGAGGCTCATCACAAGCTTTGTGCATGGCACCTACTGAAAAATGCAACCGTGAATGTGTGTAAGCCTCGCTTCACAACTCTGCTTAGAAATTGCATGCTTGCTAATGTTGAGGTTGAGGAGTTTGAGAGGCAATGGGATGCAATGATGGATGAATGTGGGGTGTGGGAAGTAGAGTGGGTAAAGGATTTATATGCTAAGAAGATGTCTTGGGCAACGGCATACATACGCGGATGCTTTTATGCTGGGCTGAGGACAACATCGACTGCATGCAAAAATGGGCAGGTTTGTGGAAAGGAGATACGGAATCTTGGAGTTTGTCACGAACTTCCAACGGTGTGTTGATTTCCTAAGGAATAATGAGGAGGAGCTTGACTTCAGGTCGTTGTATGGGAGCCCCGTTCTCCAAACTCAGTTTCCAGAGCTAGAGAAGTCAGGTGCATTGAACTATACGAAGGAAATATTTGTGCGCTTTAGAGATGCGCTAAAGAAAAGCGTGCGGATTACTATTGTAGAGTGCAACAAATTGGACGATCAGACGGTTTATGTGACACAGAAGTATCGTAGGCCACAGTTCCGGTGGACTGTTGCCCACCATTTTCGAGAGGATTCCTTTTTTTGTAGTTGCTTGAGGTTTGAGTCGTTCGGACTACCTTGTGTGCACATACTTGCGGTGTTGGTGCAGTTGGACATAGGTTGTCTTCCGAAAAGCATAGTGTTGAAATGCTGGTCGAAGACTGCCAAGGTTGAGCTGGAGGGGTCTTCCCCCATGAACGAAGAGGGGGATGTGAATGCAGTATACAAGGTTCGAGTGGGTGCTTTCCTGTAGCATTGTAAGTGACTGGCAAGAGTTGCGTGTATGCGAGATAATGATTTCAAGAGTTATTTGGAGAAGATAGTTGAAGAAACCGCTTTCTTGAAAATGAAGAATGGTGTTGGGACTGCCGGCAGGTGCAGCGTTGATGGTACCGAAGAAGGAGTGCGCGATCCCGTTGCGGTTCGGAGTAAGGGAACTGGGCGTGGTCAAGAGCCTTTTGGGTGCCGAGGAAGAAAGCGGCACAAGTGCAGCACCTGTGGTGTAGTTGGACATCACCGAACTCGTTGCCCGAGCGGTCCAGCAAGTCAGCCAACATGTAGCCAAGACCCGACAGAAGATATTGTACCCCACAGTGAATCACAGAGCCATGCCTTGGTACGTACAGTGACTAACCTTTTTAGTAGAAAAAGTTTGTGTTTATGATATGCTATATGGATGTCAAATAATTTTCTGGGCAAACCAGTTCAGTATACTAAGTAGAGTTTATTGAATGACTAAATAACCTTGTGGGACTCACTGTGTGGCATACTCAAATCTGCAGCATGAGTATTGGTTTGAAATGACAGATCCGTCTTTATTAATGGATTGATTGGTGGGTCCGTTAATTAAGTAGATGATAATGATCCATTTCATATGCATGCAATAACATTGACATAAAGTGGGGAATTTGATCCTAATTTGTGTGTGGTTCGTAGGATGCCGGCGACAAAGACCAAAGCCAGAGAGGTAGCAAGACCGTGCGTGTGATTGCAAGCCCGTTGACCGATAACTAAAGTCCAGCAGGTGGAGTTCATGTTGTTGGGAACTAAACCGTAGTGGAATGTTTGTCTACTAATTAGCTAATTTCGCTTGTGTATTGCTCCATATGTTTGTGGTTGCGGTAAGTTATGTTCTTGAATAGGATAGAATAGCTAATGGAGAACTTTTCTATGTATTCATTTTTACTATGATGTTATCAACATTCAGCAAAACAAATGACCAAAACTTGTTTGTTTGGCAAAACAGCTGTCATGAAAACCTTGCAATATAAAATTGACAGTCTCATTATGTGTTACGTCTTTATTTTTAGCTTCTTGATGCATGATATTGTTGCAGGATATGTGTAGTCTACAAGTAGAGAGTTGATGGGTGAAAGGATAATGAAACCATGAAACGTTCTTACTAAATTAAAGCTCCTAATGGCTTTAGGTAAATAAAGGAAGAATTGACATAATTAACTTTTTATTTAGTTAGAATAAATTTCCGTTTCTAAGCAGGGAACATTAACCCATCATGCAGAAAAATCATAAAATACATATGTAAAAGTTGATATCCATCAAATATTTCAATAGTTAGATAAAACAAGTCAAAAGATAGACAGTCAACTGAGCAATGTTGTTGAAAATAGCACAATTTTTGGTGTCAGGTAACAAAACAAACCAGATATATAAAAGTAGGAGTTTGCGCCAACAAGAGTCTCATGAAATGTTGATAATTAGATGTAGTGTCACATGAAATGTTGATAATTGTTCCACAGCTAGGATGAATTACATGGGTTCCAATAGTTAGGCAACTAAAATTAGGCCACCCACTACACACATGTGTGGCCATGTTTTAGTTGCAACAAAAAATCCTTAATTTAGTTTTATAGACCAACCTAAACTGCACTACACCAAATGCAAGCTGGCCATGCTGACATCATACAACATATTTACCAAAATGCAAGTAACTTGTTCCAACATTATACATAGTGACAAGCCACCGAATAAAAAAATGGAGCATCTATAGCGGTTTGAATGCAGCAAACTGCATGTATTACAGGCCGCCCCTGCTCATGGAATCCTTGTCATTGCAGGATGTGATAAGTCGCCAAACAACTTCAGCCTTGCTGTCGATGAACCCACGACACTGGTTGACATCCGACTGAACAATGCTTAAGGCGGCCCTCATGCGCACATGCTCGTTGTTCCCCTAAAACAATTCCAACCAAAGGGTGGGTTACTAATACAAAAGTAAGGTTTGCATGTTGCCTTAAATCTATTTGCAATTATATTAACATGGCAGTAGGCTACCAGCAACAGCTAACAAAAGAAATAAGGTTAGGAGGAGGTTGGTTGACGTACTATGTGGCAGAATAATTTAGTAGAAAAGCCCCATTGTGTTGTAGCCAGGATAAACACCATATTGCAGATTCTGTGCTACAAAAAATTTTGACCGAAGTTAAAAGTTTATCAAATTGTTTACACCAGGCAAAATTGAAAACAGTCCTTTTTGAGGCAGTGAGTGTGAGTAACCTATCCAGGTCTTTTGGTAGACCCTGTGGGTAGATGAAGTGTCCCCAATTGGAGGGGTCAGGGTTTGTGTGGCGGAAGTTAACGAGGTTCCTGCTGTGGACGAACATTTTCCCCAAAGCATGACACTACATAAAATAAGAAGAAACAAGTCAACCCATGAATGGCGTCCGGAAGGAATGAAAACTGTGGTTACCGAATAAAATAGTAGACAAAGTATAGCTCACGATCTTAGTCATGTTGGACTCCCTTCGCAGAATGCTCTCCGGAGACCGGTTCACATCCAGCGCATATATTTTCGATGCCTTGACGTCCAGCAGCATAACATACCATGCGTCTCTGGCTTTCCAAATTGGCACAAACACATGCCCCGAACAAGCAATGAAGGCAACATAGCAATTCAGCCTCAGTGGTACTATATGCAGAATGCCTTTTTTTTTCACAAACATGGATGACAACTGTATTTTAGTAAACAACAAACTTACATGTTCCAGGTTTTCGGTTTGAGGCATCCAACGTCCTTCATAACTGTTCTGCAATTGTGGGATGGGAGCATCAGCAAGCACAGTAGTAGCAAAGTCATACGGAAAGTAACACATCAATTAGGGGTATTGTACTACCAACCTTGTGGACACAAGTTTTCCGTCCATTAACACCAATATTCACTAACCTCACTCACCGAACTACCTAAGGGTAACACACAGCATAACAGATTCGTCCATGCATGGCATGAATTTCTGAACATTTAGGATCAGGGAAATTTAAACGTTTCAACCAATACTCCAACCCATTTCGCTGCTCCTAAACCATTCTTACAAAAGCCAACAAACTAACCACTGTCACATACTCAAAGAATGGTAGGCGATAGAAGCCAACACACATGGCTTTTCCTTAGAACTGTTAACCCTAAAGCCACGCAACACATGCTCAGCTTATCCACTGTTACGAAGATGGGCCTTAACTTTGGGCCCATTGGCAGCGACGGATACAACTTAATCCACAAATTGGGTTTCAAAAAAATTAAAAAACCAAATGTTTGAGGTCCATATGCTACAATTATCGTCCACTAAATGTTCCTCGTCTTCACATTTCTGTTCCTTGGGAGAATGAGAATGGAAACGTCTTCCGATGAACTTCTGCATCTGCTATGGTAGGCAAATCATTCTCACCTGTCATAGAGGGTAGCCTGTCTCTTCCTTCGTGTCCGTTTCAGACCCACGTGCTCGGTCTGCAGCTATGCTTTGGGGTCCCTGGTGGATACACATCTCGATTTTTAAAGGAGTGACCACAAACTCATTTTGAAATTTAAAAATCACGTTTAAAGGAGACCAATAAAAAGTAGCGCAAGCTTCCTTAACAATGTTCATCGCAACTAATCCCCCGATGAATAAGACCCACATGCAAAAAAAATTAAAAATATCGTCACAATCGACTATAATTATTCACACGGCCACACGGGATTTCCTTTTTAACTAATTTATTCTTTTTTCCAAGATCAATAATTTTTTTATAACACAACTATAAGACACATTTCAATACCATCAAAATTAAAATTTCAAAACATCAACTGCCGAACTAAAATTTTGTGTAAAACCTAAATATTTTTGTTCACAGGTGGGTGGTTTAAATACGAACGTTTTGGACGACAAAACAAGGCTCACGAATACCAACTATAAGAGACAGGTCAATGTAGAAGTCACAGTTTACAACGAGATGTTGCATGCAATTCATTTTGCAAACTTTAGTCCAACTGTGCGCTAAGCATGTCTTCAACACACATTTATGTTTGGCAATGTTTACATGAAACTGTATTATGCTAAAAAATATAAAATGATATTGCTTAGAGTACACAACTTATAATCGCTTTTCAATAAGAATGTACCCCAATCAAGCAACAAGTAAAATAATTTTGTTATATTATCCTATCATTGAAGTGACCGTATTTATTTAGATGTTATTAATTAGCTTAACAATAAATTTAATATTTCTTAACTAAAATAACAGTAACATTTTAAAGTTGTCATTTTGTTAGCTTTCAAGAAGAAAAAATTTGATTATTCTAAAAAAAAGTTCTTCTTAGCATGGTACTCTTTTTCTAGTACTCTAAATAACGTTATTCTTAATAGTATTTGAGAATCCAGCGTGTCTGACTTTATTCTTATATGGTATCATAATTTATATCTTAAAAAAAAGTTAAAACATTCTATAACTAAATTTTAAAATACGAAAACAACTTTTTTTAAGCATTTACCTTAAAAACTAAAATACCATTTCGGAATAAAATTTGCTTCATCGTATTAGAATAAAATATTCATATAATTAATTTTTAAAATAACAAAATAACATTTTAAGGTTGATCTAAAAAAAATTCATATACCATTATAGATTAAATTTATGTTGTTTGATCGTATTAGAACTGAAAAATTCGAATTCACTTTTAACAAAAATAAAATACTCATTTAAATGACTAATGTACCCTTTTTAAAAGTTAAATAAAAATATTTTTTTTAAAATTTAAAAAAATACCAAAATATCTTTTAGATATCAACATAGTTGACTGTATTACAAATTAATGTTTCAATTTCATTATAAAAAGACTGAAATTTACCTAAATTTCATTTTAAGAGAAAAAAAAATCTTCTAAACTTCAATTTTAAAGAGACAAAATTTTTTGTTATAATTATAATACATCTTATTATTATTCATATTAATCACGTACATTAATTGCTATTATTATAACAATTATTATTACTTTTATTATTGTTACTTCTTATGACTACCACATTTTTTAACCAAAACATTTTACACCTTTTAATAAAATTGTTTTAATTAACGAGCAAGTGATTTAAATTTGCATGTTACTCAACATGAATTTCTACTGGCAACAATTTCAGCCCTTTTTTTGCCAGAGCTATGTCTAGTCTTAGTCAAACTGTCCATGCTTTGTCAGGAAGAGTAGAATATATTTTCATTCTCTACCAATGCCATCTATATCATTACACCCATTTGAAAATCTAAATTTTTTATCCTTGCACCCTCGCATATGCTACACATTCTTCCTATTCATTTTAGTTACTCCTATATAACTGCCATTTTGACGTCAGGGTCGTGGAGGCCACACACAAACCACAAACAAAAAAGAAATTCACCCACACGGGCCGCATGGAACCAACACCATACTATTATTGCGTTTTTGCCGGTTGGGTGCCTAGGTTCTACACTTCCTTCGAAGAGGTTCAAGAACAGATCAATGACTTCCATGGTCCATCTTGGTGTAAGTTTGCATTTCTTGATAATGCCGATAAAGCATGGGTCCTCTTCTTCGGCGACGGGGACTACGATCGTGGTCTAAGCCGGATTAACAATGGCTTGGCGCCAGAGCCAGTTACCCTGGACCATTATCGTGAAAAACAGCGTGTCGCATTGCGAGCCTTGCATGAACAGTTTCGCTGCGAAGACCAGATCCCCCTTCCTTACTACCTGCGAGGTAAGTTCCTGTCACACCTAAACTGCTTTATATTCATACTCTAATCACATTTCCTTGCTAGTAGCACCTAATACTCCTCTTTGTTTTCGTAGCCGACGACCTTGCCCCCAGAAAACCCACCAACGCTCACCTTCTCACCTTCAGCATGAGAAAACTGCTTAGTGATGCATGTGACAGGCTTGAAATTCCGGAACCCCTGTACTGAGTCATCACAAAAACCTTTCGCGATGGTCGCACATGTTACCGCCACCTCGCCTCACTGGTCCCTCCCCCTGTCAACAACCTTTGGTCGAGTCTGGCCGGATTGCCTTCGATGTCGATACCAGCATAGAAGACGCCGCGAGAATGACACTACGCGCACTCTGTGCCAGCCTAGAAGTCGCCGTCGACGACTACAACTACGATATTGTCCAGGCTTTGACGGACAAATATGCTAACCTAGCCAATCACTTTCGCAACACCGAGCGAAAGGGAAAGATGAGCGTCGCACACTCAGACGACGACACTGAAGAACCCCCAGAAAAGGTTTTTGACCTTGATGCCATCACCAACTGCAGGATGGGTGCATCCAGCTCCGCCATCCCACCCGACTCGGACTAATCTTTCTGGCCGCATCCTGCTCCAACTGCATCTCCACCCGGCTCTAAATATAAGTTCCCGCACCTTAAGTCGTCTCTCTTCTATGTCACATGTTGTTCTACCAGTCCCATCCTCCCTTCCATATGGTTACCTTCACTACTTCCCTCATGCCAGTTTCTGTCTTTAAACTTCTGCAAGTTTCTACCAATACTTTTATTGTCATGCAATGCTAATCACGTTGTAACAAATTTTTTTTATTGTCATGAGTTTCAGCATGGGTTTACCATTTTTATCATATCTCATTCTTAACCATCATCTCTTTTAAAATTTGGTATTAACTGGACGAAATAACAACTTAAGTTGTACTAATCACTCTGTACTCTAACGATTCCTCCCTACTTAAGTGCTAATTACAATATACTTAAGTTTAATCATACCAAAATAACTACCTAAACCCTTTTTTGGGAGCATTTCCTCATTTTGCTTGGAGCCATTCTCCTGCGACATCTCCCATCCAATAAATAATGACTGAGTAACATTTTACTTTACTCCTTCATTTCTTCTAATTTTATTTTAATCTTATTTCATGAATTTCACTTATTTGAAATTTTTTTAAAGAAATATCCATTACCTATCAACTGCAAATTTTGGTAAACAAAAAATATTCTAAATTTACATAAATATTAAAAAAAATTTGCAACCACAAAAGCATATTTTTCCTCCTCCTATTTTTGCAAATACCATATAATTCACTTTTAGAAAAAATCAATAATTTTTTTAAAAACGTTTTCATGCACAGGACAAATCAATCAAAACTAAGACTTGCTTCGACTTAATTTGCTCACATTTTTTCCTTTGAAATGTACCTGACAAAATTTAACTTACATTAAAAATTGCATCCGCTATGTGGTGTTATTATGACTTTTTTTTTCACATAAAATAAAAAATTATACTTTTCGTGCTCATATTAGTCATTATAATTAATTGATAACGAACGTCACACAACAAAACAAAGGATAACGACAGCAATAAACAGAAGAATTACGCTTTCAACAAAATAACTTAAAATCAAAAGATTATACCACAATAAATAACATATTTCAAACCAATTAATTTTTTACAATTCAACTTAAACATTTAAAACAAAAAATAACCATTTAAATTGGTAACAACATACATTAACTTAAGCCTAATTTTTAGAAAGGTCAAAATTGTACTAAATAATGCCTAACTTTTAACTTTCATGAATTTGTTTTTGCAAAAATATTTTTATAAAAAAAAACCACTTTCACAAATTTCTCTACAAGCGAACCATACTTTATTTAAAACAACAAAAACATCGGATGCTTTTGATATTTTGAATTTTTTAAACATATTTTTCTAAACACAAAAATAATTTTATCTATTAAAATTTTGTACACATAACAAATAAATCCACAAATAACTCTAACTCATGAAATAGCATTAGAATAAAATGAAAACAGGTAACCCGGTCACATAACATTTTACCCACTCAATACTCTTTTTTGGAACACACTCATTCACAACGGTCCAACACAGCATTTTTGTTTTATAGAATTGAACTGGCCCAAACCATAAAACATGGCCCAATCATAGAAGACAAGCAACCAAAAAGGCAATTCGCCCAAAACCAGATCGGCTCCACTCAGCTTCGCCATATCACTCCTCCACAGCTTTCAAGCATCAACTCACTATGGGCAAACATGCCAACCGCTTTCTCCCTCAACGCATAACTTTACAAACCCGTTGAGGCCCCACCATGCGTATTACACACTCTCCTTCACGAAAGACAGCATGCCTCCAATCCTCACCATTCCACTTTTTTAAATTATATCTGTATGGCTGAATAGCGTGGAATATCACGTTCCGCAACGCCACAACGCCATACCTGAACATCTTCCTATACTTTATAAACACACCTGCTCTCCGTATTCTGACATCGTAGCATTATATTGTCCAATTTGTAATGTGTTTTCGTTCTACTTTTTGTTTTCTACTATAATCCTTCAATGATTTCTCTCATTTTTTCACTTGATTCCCACTTATAAAATTAATAATAAAAAATCATATTTTACAATCTCAATTATTAAAAAATAATTAGAGAAAATTCCACTCCCCTCCCCTCTATTTTATAAATGTACATTCTCCTCCCTTTTAATTTTTAAAAAACCTCCTCTTTAATCCATTTTAAATTTTTTGTGTTAACTAATATTAACTTTATCCATTTTTTAAGAAAAAATAAATTTTTTTTTAAAAAAATACCCATTAGTAAAAATTTTATTTTTTATCATTAAATTTTGCTTATCAAAATACTCTTTTAATAATTTTTTTATTGATTAAATTATATTTTTATTAAAATACTTTTAAAAAAATTAATAATTAAATTATTTTTTCTAAGATACCTACCCTTCAATAATTTTTTAATTATTAAATTGTGATTTTATCAAAATTTTTGTTAATAATTATTTTTATATTTTACTATTAATTTTTTAATATTAATATATATTATTTTAACATTAAATAAAAAATTTTAGTAAGATTATTTTTCAATATCAATATATATTAATTGTTATACATATTAATAGTGGTAAGATTTTTTTATTTAATATTAAAATAATATATATTGATATCAAAAAATTAATAGTAAAATATAAAAATAATTGTTAACAAAAAAATTTTGGTAAAATTATAATTTAATAATTAAAAAATTATTGAAGAATATTTTAGAAAAAAATTATATAATTATTAAATTTTTTAAAAAATACAATTTAATTAATAAAAGAATAATTTATTAAAGGATATTTTGGTAAGTAAAATTTAATAATAAAAGATAAAATTTTTACTAATGGGTATTTTTTTAAAAAATAATTTATTTTTTCTTAAAAAAGGGATAAAGTTAACATTAGTTAACACAAAAAGTTTAAAATAAAGGTGGAAACTCAGATACAGTCACTTGAAGTTGATAGTTGAGAACCGTTAGATGAAAATTTAGTCAAATCAGTCAAACTATCTAACGGCTCTCAACTATCAACTTCACGTGAAGTCGACTGCACCTGAGTTTTCACCTAAAATAGAGGGAAGGAGAATGTACATTTATAAAATAGAAGGGAAGAATGTGTCATTTTAGCATCTCGTAGGAGAGGAGAATATAATTTTCTCAAATAATTAAGAGAATCCATTCTCCTACTTTTTCTCCCAATGTTTCTTACGGTGTGTGAGAAGTTTGACCAACTATCAAAAACAGAGAAAAAGAATTTCATAAAAACATTAGTTTTATGAATTATGTCCCGCATCCTTTTTTTTGCCGGTATCCATGTCTCCTCTGCAAGGGCAGGGCAGTTGTACACTTCTTGATATTGGATTAAAAAAAAAAACAAGAATAAAAACGAAAAATTAGAAATCTATAGGGTTTTGGGGGAATGTATATGACCTTTAAATATATGACCACCTTTAAGCAACCTTGCTTTTGATTACAAAACAACATTTATTTTGAAACATAGGAAGCAACAGGCAATAGTTAAGAAGGTATGCCATTTAGATCTCTCAATCAAAGAATGACTGCTAAAATTACAAAGAATTTGATAGGATTTTTTTTAGCCCCTATATACACCAGAGGGCTCCGCATTCTGAACAATCCAAGGGTGTTCAAGCAGTTTGTGTAAAGGTAGACGTTGAGAAGAGTCCTTGACCAGCATCTGTTGGTAAAAATAATCAGAGAAAACTGAATAATCAGGCAAATGCGCACACTTAGCTAACCGATCAATATTTAGTATTCGGATCTTATCAAAACATAATGCAAAGAAGTAATGAACTAACCTGACTGATGAGGTCCTTTGCAGCAGAAGACACAACGGGTTTTGGGGGGAACTTGAGATCCACTTGTACAATCCTGCAATATATAAATGTATTCATTTGAATTTGAATTTTGATTATAAATTTTGAAATAAAAAGATGGCAACATAACATGATTTCCTATTCAGTATTGATCGGAACAAAGTAGCTTGAAGCACACTAAATTCATTAGCTTCCTTCCTAGTTCATTCAAACAGTTTCTTCCAAAGTCCAAACTTACACCTAGCATTTTTGTCTTCAGTTTTGCAAAGGTCTAAACCATTGTTTGGGTTGCAATGGAAATCCAAACATCAACTATATTTCCCACCCTTTATATCAAACTGCTTACCTCCTATAAGTATCAGAATGTTCTTTAGCCTCAAAAGGGGGGACTCCATATAGAAACTCATAGCACAGGACACCAAGACTCCATATATCCACGCTCGCATCATGTTCTATACTCTCCACTGTTGAAACCCCAAAAGCATACATTAGAAAGAGATAAATGGTGCATAAATATACGACAGAGTAATTAATGTGAAAAACATACCCATCTCAGGTGGAAGGTAATCCAGTGTGCCACACATGGTTCGCCTTCGGTTGAAGGTGTGCACTGACCACCCAAAATCTGCTATCTTCAGTTCACCCTGAAAACGAGGTTAATACAATGAATTAAAGATGAAGACAACATAAAAATGGTCTACTCAGAATTAACAGGTGCTGGAGAATACCTGAGCTCCCATAAGGAGGTTCTCTGGTTTAATATCCCTATGTATTACATGCTTTCCATGGCAATATATCAGGGCTCGGGCCAATGATGCAACATACTGTCTCAACCATAAAATGGTAGCAATCAAATTAAGTCGTCTATCTCAAACAAATGTTCAAGTGAGAAATATTCAGGCAAAAGTATGAAATATCTCAGAAGAAAAAATATATAGAGAATAAGAACTGCTATATGCATAATACTTACAGTAGCTGCACGTCTTTCACTGAAATATTTGCATTTCTGCAATTCTTTGTATAGTTCACCTTTAGGTGCATACTCCAAAATCAAGTAAACTCGTTTCTGCAGCAAAGTTATTTCAGGCATGAAATGTACATAGTTAGTGATATATTTAACCATCTTCATTATTAATGGAGGATACATTCTAAAGATATCAGCAAAGCAAAAAGTATACCTGATCATAAAAGTAGCCGTAAAGGCGTAAGATGTGAGGATGTCTGAGATGACTCTGAATCTCCACTTCTCGCCGAAGTTGATGCTCAACTTGGGACTGTTGCAACTGGCTCTTAAAGAGTACTTTCAGAGCAACAATATGATTACTCTGTTTCATAAACACATACAATCACATTATGAATAAACACTTTAGAAGAACAAATCAAAACAACGGCAATGATGTAAATTGTTTGCAGAAAAAAAAAAAAAAGAGACTTGTGGGAACAAAACAAATAATTGAAGTTGAAGCAGACTGAGACCCACGAGAAAAAGAGACTCACTCTCTTTTCCCTGGCCAAATAGACATGGCCGAATTTCCCCCTTCCAAGTGGTTTCCCGATGTCGAAATCGTTAAGTGTCCACCTCTTTTGCTCCCCAGCTGAAACCTCCGAAGAAGCCTGCCACAAATAACGCCGAGAAATTGAGAGAACTAAACTATCTTTAGAAAACACAAATCCCTAAATTTCGAAAATCAAGGTTCCCGGCCACGCCCTCAACGTCTTTTGTTAAAAATCCGCAGCTGATTGTCTAAAATAACAACAAATTCAAGCCGATTTCCGAAGCGAAAGAATAATAACTAGAATCTTTTTTTACCTTTCTAGAAATTCATTTCTAATCTTCTTTTAATGTACATTAACCTCGACGTTGAACAATCAAAGAATATGGCAAAAATTACGGTAACGGAAACGAATCAGAGGAAGGGGGAGGGTTAGGGGTTTAGAATTGGGGCGAATCGAAAACCCTAGGGAGGGATTGTAATTAAAACTGTGACATAGGAAGGGTTTGTATAAGCTATACCTGTTGTTGATGTTGTTCTTGAGGTTGCTCTGTTGCAATCGCCATGAGAGAGAGAGAGAGAGAGAAAGAGAGAGAGAGAGAGAGAGAGAGAGAGAGAGAGGAATTTGATTAGGAAGGAATGAAGGAAGGGAAGGAAGGAAGACGAGGGAGGTTCTTCTTCTTCTTCGCCTTCGTCTTCGTCTTTCTTACATTCAATTGAATCCAAGGACCCCTTTCTTCTTTGCAATGAATGAATCCCTAACGATCAAAAATAGAGATCTACAACGGTCGAGTAACGGATATCTGCCACGTGTCAACGCATTTTGAAATCTCTCTCTCTCTCTCTGTTGGGACTTGGGAGCGTCCATTTTAGATCTGAGAAGTGACATCGTGGTAATAACTAATAACCATAGTAGTAAAAGTGAATTGTTATCTTCATTTTATTATTTATTTTTTAAATTTAATTATTTTGTTAATTTTATAGTTTTATCAAATTTATAAATAAATTTTTATATTTTAAAGTATTTAATTGGGTCT
>NC_029791.2:124178199-124180146 GCF_000816755.2 Arachis ipaensis | reverse complement strand
ATATTTTTTTGTCAACTAAATTCTTAGATGTGATGGTGTGAATAAGTATTATTTTACGTATGCCTTTTTTTTAATTATTAATTTTTGTTTTTGACTAGGTACTATGTAGATGGATATGTTGGGGTTTTTTTTTTCTTAATTTACATAAAAATAAAAAAATACATTTTTATGTATTGTAAAGACATTACGGCATTACGCAATTGAAATTGTGAAATTAATTTTTGATCAGTTAAGGCAGAATTTTAAAATCAAATTTTCATCTCTTAAAAAATTTGATTCCTTTGAGTTAAACACATTTTTTTTTATAGATACAAACTTCTTTTTTTTTTTTTTCACACCATAATGACTCAGGTATGAACTAGTGGAAATGGATTCTCTCAATTTTTTTCAATAATTGAGAGAGTAAAGTGTGATCTCTCACTATTAATTATTATAAGTGGGATAAAAAAAATATGAAAAAGAATACATTAAAAAATTATAAATTACATTTTACTTCCTCAATTTTTTTTAACAATTGAAAGAATTCATTCCCGAGCTACAGCTACCTCAGTTGTGGTACTCGAGGTAGGTTAAACTCTTAAAGAAGTCGAGCCAACAATTTGTATGTTTAGAGTTTATGTTGGACTTTCTTGTTATGTATAAACTTTATTATTAGACTCTTTGTGCATGTTTGATTTGTATTACATGTTATTGTTATTATGTATTCATTTTATTGATAACAAATAAACACTAAAATAGTTAAACATATTTTTTTTAAATAAAAAGCTCAACACAATAAAGTAGAATAACAATAGAACAAAAGAAAATTAAATAGTAAGTGCAAAATTTAATGGATAGTCATCTCTAAACGACCTATTAATAACTTTTGATATTCCTATTATTCTTTTTCATTCATATATGTCAAATGATAACCAAAAAAATCAATTAATCACCTATTATTCTCCTCTTTTTTTACAGTCACTCTTGTTCAACTCTCAAAGTGTTACTAAATTATTTTTGGAATAGATCATAATTTAGTATAGTCAACTAACCACGTACACCACATCTGATAAGTAAACTCATAACGAAAAAAGAAACAAGTGGTGAAAGTCCTCAACATTCTTTTTACATACAACACACACATTATCATGCTGATCAATAATGCCTAATCTACATAATCTCTCCTTAGTATTGACTCTATCAACTAATACAAATCAAGTAAATAACTTAATTTGTGGAGGTACTAAACCTCTGCAAATAAAACTAGTGAAGTTATAGTTCATAATATCCTCTGAAAATGTTTTTGCCCGCAAAATCTGCACAAAAGAGTTAGTAGAATAAACAATTGATTTATCAAATTTTCACACCAGTCGGTCCTTTCTGTCAGTTATTAAGTTGAATGATCGTAGAACTCCAAGAAGTTGGTTAACTAGTTCCAACTTCCATTGAAATAGTTCCCTTCTCCACTGAAAGTTCTATATTCAGTCTAACCCATCCCAAAATCTACAGTCTCCTATAATAAATCCATTTTGATTTGAAATCGAGAAAAGTCTTGGAAAAGTATCCTTCAATACATCTGCTGGTAACCAATTGTCCTCTCAAAACCGGACTCTTCTACCATTTTTTACCTCTAAAGATAAATCTCGGATCATCTTCTCCCTCACCTCCTACTCCTTTATTTGCAACTGACAAATATCCTTCTATGTAGGGCTGGCAATGGGTAGGGTAGGATAGGACTTGGACCCTATCCTAACCCTATTTGGGGATTGAAAATTTCATTAAAACTCTATCCTACCCTATCCGTGAGTTGAGAATCTCTCAACCCTAACTCTACTCGCACCCTAAAGTTCTAAATCCTATCCTATCCTACCATACTCGCAGAAATATCAAATTTTTTTAAAGCAAATATAAAATTCAATCATTTCAAATTTCATACATATTAATAAAATAAAAAATATAAAACTAATG
>NC_029791.2:124175538-124178129 GCF_000816755.2 Arachis ipaensis | reverse complement strand
AATAAATTAACAAACTAGTTTAATAGTTTCTCACTTATTACATGTCATTACATGTGGGAGGTTGTGGGTTCAACTTTCACCTCCTTCACTATATATCTAATTTTTATAAGAAAACAATATATTAGGATTTAAATTATTATAAGAGCACACAATCTTCTTTCATAATGGACAATCTTTTTTAGAGAACTGCCACTATCATCTGAAGTATTACATCCCCACTCCCAAACCTCCTAGTTTTTTTGAAACTTGTACTATTTTCCATTTCACTAATGGTATCCCATACTTGCCGTCTTCATTTCTCTACAGAAATCTCTTCTGCAGTGAAATTAACTTCTCTGTCACTATTTTTAGCATTTTGTACAAGCTAAGCTAGTACAGTGGCAAAGTATTAAGTATTGATTTAATAAGAACCAACTTATCAGTTTTATTTAAAAATTTCGCTTTCCACAAACTAAGTTTCTCTTCTACATTGTTTATAGTCGGTTTTCATGTCTTGACAAGTTTCAGATTCGCTCCAAATGGAACACCAAAATATTTAATTGGCAAGGATGCTTCCTTACACCCTAACAATCTGCACATCCTTTGCGTCCATTCCCTCTCGCAATTAACTGGAATCAAAGTGGATTTATCAAAATTAATACTCAACCCAGACATCACCTCAAAACACCACAAAAGATTCTTGTAATTCATGATTGTAACCTCATCTTATGGACAGAATAAGATGATGTCATCTGCAAGCTGTAAGTGAGACAATTTAATATTGTCCCGTCAAACCAACAAGAAAAAAATCCTGTTATTTCTCACAGCCTCAGCTATCATCCTATAGAGTACATCAACAATAAGAATAAAGAAAAAGGGAAGAGAGGATTGCCTTGCCTTAAACTTCGTTCCATGCTAAAGGATTTAGATGGTGAACCATTTATCAGAATCGACATAAACGCCGAGCAAATACACTCCTTGACCCATCTTCGCCATCTAATACCAAAATCCATCTTTTGAATGACGATATCTACAAAACTCCACTTGACTCTATCATATGCTTTTTGAAAATCCAACTTAATTATCGCTGAACTCTTCTTCCTCGTCTTCAGCCACTGCACAGTCTCACAAGCAATCAAAACTCTATCATGTATCTTTCTCCTTTTCACAAAAGCAATATGTGTCTCTCCTGCTAATCCTGGCATTACGCTTCTTATTCTTCGTACCAATATGACTATCTAGTGTTTTGTGATCGAAAATGCGAAAGAAAAAAGTGAAAAAACTGGACGACCAGTGAACAATACCTTCAATAATCTTTCATCTTCTGTTTCTATGTTTTTTGGTGAAGATTTGGAACGTAACTTTAAGATTTTCTTGAGTTTTTGCATAAATTTTGAATTTGATCTTTAGGTTTTGATTGAACGAGAAGAATCGTTTTTCATATTAATGTTCGCACTATTAAACAGTTGCAAAAGTATGTGTTTATACGTGGTTAGTTTTTGTGAATTTAGGCCAACCCGATTGAATTTAATTGTAAAGAAAAAAAACTTATTTTTATATAGTTTTTCTTTTGGTGTTCAGCTCAACTACTCTTTATGCGTCTTAAGAAAAACATGCAAAGTAGTTTTTTGCGGTGAATTATATGGTAAAAATATAAGTTTACAGATTTTTTTTAATAGAATAAAAGAAAAATTAATAAAGGTAAGACCCACATTTTAAATAATAATAAAATAATAAAAAATAACTATAAAATGAATTATATTCTCTCTATACCATTTCAATTTGTCCGAGTGCTCTTTTTCCGCAGCCTAACGTCGATGAATAGATTCTTTGTGAAATGGAAAAGTATATGGAACCAAAAAGTGATCAGCCAAAAAGTAAACAAAACCGTTTAATTAGAATCACTTTTTGAATAATCTGTTTGAAAACTGTTCCTGAGATCACGGAGCACAAACCAAAACCCAATTTTTCATAGAACCCAAACATATTTTGGCTGGTTTTTGGCTAATATGCTTTTGGTTCCCTAGTTGTTCTCTTGTGAAATATATAAAAGAAGCTTCGTCAGCTTTCTTGCATTGACACGAGAGAGTAAAACCAAAATTACAGTTCGAACAACGACGTTATCACGTACTTAAAAACAATCGTAATAGTATTTTAATAATAGAGATCGCGCGCATGTAGTTTAATCATAATCGTATATTTAATACGTAATGTAAACTTTTAACTAATAAATTAATTTTCATGCCTTGTTATTATAACTATATTAACAATTAAATTTACGTTTAATTTTATAAACGTACATACTTCTCTAACATATTAAACATGATATTTTTATTAGGTTTTAAGTAAAAAACATCTAACATTTACATAATTGAATATAATATTAATAAATGCCTTAAAATATTATAAAGTATAAACATAAAAATTGGAAATACAATGTATCATCATTTAATCATAGAAGACATGAAAATAACTTTTCTTTTGTAAGTCTTTCGCCTTATCTCAATTCTCAAGCACAAAAAGATTCTTCTCTGAAGCCAATATTCCCATGCAACTTTTTTTTTTTTAATTATTATTACAATTGTGTCGATTTTTTTTTTTAAATTAGAAAG
>NC_029791.2:124153169-124175526 GCF_000816755.2 Arachis ipaensis | reverse complement strand
AACCAAGTACTTATTTATGGTTTACTCATCAGAGTAATTAAGCCGTTAATTAATTAATGTTATGAATTTTTTTTCCCAAATAGACAGTTATTTCAAAGAAAAGGAGACATAACTCTATTAAAAAATATCAAAATTACCATTATCGAAAGCATGCCATGGTCCCCAGCAGAGAAAGGGTCCTGTAACAATGTAACAATGTAACAATGTATGGTGATCAGTGTTAGAAGACACCAGTCAGTTAAAGGGACAGGTGTTGCATCACCTCCACCTCAGTTTCATGCAAAGCCGCCACGACACAGCAATGCACCCTCCCCTTTTGCCAGCTTAACCTCCCTTCATTGCTATACATTCCCTTCACTTCTCTCTCACTCTTCCTCAAACCCCATCACTTCTTGTCTAAAAATTCTCAAAAGTCACCAGCCACCAAAACCCATTTACCATTATGTCTGATCAAACAAGGACAGGCTATGGAGGAGGAGGGTCCTATGGATCATCCTATGGTGGAGGAGGCACCTATGGTTCATCTTATGGAACCTCCTATGACCCCAGTACTAACCAACCTATACGCCAAGCCATCAAGTTCATGACAGCATCAGCCATTGGTGTCTCATTCTTGATCCTGTCTGGGTTGATCCTCACTGGAACTGTCATAGGTTTGATCATTGCAACACCACTTCTTGTTATCTTCAGTCCTATCCTTGTCCCTGCTGCCATAACCCTTGCACTGGCTGCTGGTGGATTCTTGTTCTCTGGTGGCTGTGGTGTTGCTGCCATTGCTGCATTGTCATGGTTGTACAGCTATGTCACTGGGAAACACCCTGCTGGCTCTGATAGGCTTGATTATGCTAAAGGGGTGATTGCTGATAAGGCTAGGGATGTTAAGGACAGGGCCAAGGATTATGCTGGTGCTGGTAGGGCTCAGGAGGGCACACAAGGGTATTGATCATCATTGTGATGATGAAAAATGGAAGCTTTGTGTGTATGTGTGGGTGAGTGAGGTTGGAGGTGGTACTCGAAGTCATAGGCACCCTTTTGAGATTTGCATGTTGGAGTTTCATGTCACGTTATCATGTTTGTATCTTGTGTCCACTGTCCAGTGTTATATTCTGTATTTGTCTTTTCACTTTTTATTGTATCTTTGTTGGTTTCTGAGGATGAATCTCTCACTTTATTTGTGTAGTCATCATGTTAATAAATCAGAACTCTTGTAAGAATATTTCCTCGTCTTAAGATATGTGTTTGATTATTTCTTAGAACTGTTCCTTTTTCACCATTTTTGTTGCTCTATTAACTAGCTGTAGGGGAAGCAAAAATATACATCAGATGTGTGTGTTAAAAATTATGTTTGTGAAATTGATTTTAATAATTAAAGTGACATTAATAGAAAAAATATAATAAAATAATAACGAGGTAAGAAAAAATATGTATTTTTATTAATATTATATTTTAATTTTAGAAAACAAAAAGATAGTATCTTAAAACTTATTTTTTTTTTTCAAAAGCATTTTAATTTTTCAAAAAGGCAATACTACCTTTATAAAAGCATTCTTAATTTTTCAAAAAGCTAAAATATAACCACATGATTTTTTGATTTATCAAAAATATTTGTCACCCCTCCAAAAAAATTTTACCAGGTTATCCATGTGTGAATTCAAAGCCATGCAAGATATTGGTAATCAGAAACAAAACTGAAGTAACGCATTTCTAAAATAGTAGTAAATAATGTTAGGAGCATCATCATCAAAAGTAAAAATGGAACCTCTGTTTCTTGCATGCAGAATACATCTAAAATATGATGGGGGTATATAAAGAACCTGGTGGATTCCAAATTTGTCTTCAGTGTAACATGAATATGTAGGTGTGCCTCAAATAATGTTATAATCACAATCACTTGTCAAAAAGTTTTTGAGACATGTTGAGTAGACCTTGACACTTGGTTTTTTGGTAACAAATACGGTGGAAGAAAAGAAGGGATGACGAATGCAATGCATAGACAGAGTAATGCCAGCGCCACTACCCACCAAGCTTTGTGGGGTATGCCTAATAACAGTTCGTCACAGACTGTAGTAAAAAAAGAGGAGGATACAAGATATCAATATCAGAATTCCATGAGGACAAGTCATGGAAATAATGTAAATATCTTAAGATGAAAGAGAATTCAATGAAGGCATGCAATCAACCCCTTTGGATGCAGCCACTACTAATAGCAATTAGTATGTTTATGGCAATTACATAATTTTAACTTAAAAGTGTGAAAGTTCTTATATATCTGTAGTTAGAAAAAAAAAAAGAATAAATAATTGGAGACAATAGAAAAGGACCAAATGGGATACGTCATATATACATAGATTGCAAATACAGATACTTTGCAAAAAAGCTTACCAATGTTGAAGATAATAAACTCCCTCTCTTGTACATGTGGTATTGCTGGAAACCCCTCTGGCTCCACAGTTACCAATAATATGTTGTGTTTATCCTGAATTATGTCAATGTTGCAAGGGCAGAACACAATAAAATTAAGCACATGCATACATTTAAGTTTAAGAAATTTCAACTACCATATTTCATATTAAATATTGGACCTCATCACCATAGGATTTGAAAATGAGCTTCTCAGTGTTGAGTAATCTCCTGTTACTGTTCACCAACAATTTCGATTTAAGTAGTTGTATGGAGAAAATAGCTGGTACCTGGTGTTTTTTAATTTTGTATATGTCAGTTTCCAGAGTAGAGATTTCCATGCAAAGAACTTAATGAAGGTATGCTATGTATACATACAGAAGCTGGATATGATATCTTCACTTCATACCAAGTGTGTGGTCTCAGATTCTCTAATTGATAAAAGCGAGAGCCACCTTGTAATAGCAACGTTTCTCTCTCAAGCTCTTCTCCAACTCTCAGAATTTTATCCTCATCCCTGCCACAGTGAGCATTTGACCTTAAGACTAAGTTCACAACAAGAATTCTGATATGTAGAATGTAAACCAAAAGCATGTTTGGCAAATAACTGTCTCAGGTAAAGATATTCCTTTGTGAAAAGAAGAAAAAAATTGTATGTTTAGTTAACAACAAAGTCTTGTCTTATTGATTGTCTATTTAGACATAATCGACTACATAGATCAAACGATATCATAATAAATCATATGCTACATGAGTCAATGTCAAAATGCCCTACATAAATGATATATGTTTAAACTATTTATATTTTAAATCTATTTTTAACAATTTTCTCTAAAGTTTGTTTAGGTCGTCTTCCATCTGAACCACTTTTCTTATTGGAGTTTTAATAAAACTTCTCCAAACATATCCATACTATTTAAGATGGTGCTACCCCAAAACTCTTTTCTAATGCAATCATTTCTAAAATTTTATAATGGAAGCATAACTGGGGACTTTTATATGGTGCTTACATATTCCCAAAGCAGAGGGCTGGGCCCTTTATGATGATCTGGAGAATGCAAAGTAGAATAAACATATTACACATATAAATGTGATGGGTAGATGATGAAGATGACATCCAAATCTTCATCCGATACCTGAAAATGTTCAGTATTTTAGTACACACTTGACCATATAATAGTATGCAGAATTTAGCATGTTTGTTGGTTTTTGTTTTTATGAAACTGCACCACCTGTCACCTGAGACTAGATAAAGAGGAGAATACATCACATGTATATAAGATTTTACGATTTGAGAGTGATAAATTTGTTTAGTTAGACTAGTTTGCCCTTCACTATGAAATAAATAGACAAATCAAATCTTGAAGAATGATTATGTCCTTCTTGTATTTGGCCAAAATGAGCTTGGGAATTTACTTGATTATCATGGTGGGATGGAGAGTGAGCAATTCTCTCCCTTACTAAAGCAATCTTATGAACACAATGTTTGATTCCAGATCCCTGAGCTAACTAAACTAAGTAACTAACAACTTCCGCACAGAAAGGTAAACAAAGGCAGAACAATAACACACAGTAGCCTCTTGAATACTTTGAGAAATAAAAAAGACATGATAATGCAGCTTCAGAATTGGCAACTAATTTGGATTGAACCTGCTGAAATGCCCCCAGCTGAAGGGGAAAAGAAGAAAAGAAAAGAAGAAGATGTCCTTGACTAGTTTTCCGTAGGCCTTTTATCAAACACCTTCTCTTCAGTTTCCACTCAATTAATTTCGCCAATGATTTACAGACAGAACCAAAATAAAAAATTCTAAGCTCATTCCAGTCATATCAAAATTAACACTAAAATCTTCAGTTGCGGTAGAAACATGCATACCTTTAAATGCAAAACTTAGAGAAGCCAAAACCGGGTGAAGGGAAAAAGAGGCCGTTGTTAAAATTTGATAGTTAATTAGTTATTATACCCATAGGTGTAAGAACCGACCTGGTGATCGAACCCATCAGGCTATTGGGTCACTAGTTCAACCGGTGGATCACAGTTGAACCAGTCTTATTTAAATAAAAATATAAAATAGTAAAAAACTTAAAATTAAAATTTGAAATACAAGTTCAATTTTTTGAAGTCATAAACTAAAGTCACACAATATATTAATTAACAAAAGTCTCGTTGAGACAAGAAGTTCAACAAAACAACAAAAGGAAAAACAAGTATGTATTTGAACTTGTAAAAAGCTCACTCCTTGCTGATGAAGATAGACTTATGCCAGCTTAAAAGCTGGAATTGAAAAAATCTTAGCCATAAGCACTAAAAATCAAGGGAAGGGAAAACAAAAATAGGTAAAAAGATAATAAATCAAGGCATTGCACACTTGATTGACGAAAAAGGTGCTAACAGTCAAATTATTAATTTTTTTTTGGTGACAGTCAAATTATTAATTTGGTTAAGCTCAAACTGATTTGAAAGTTAAAATAAAAACGTTTTATCTTTTATCTGCATACAGTTTTCAGTTCAAGCACACACTGACAAAGTCAACTAAACAATTTAGTTCAAATTTGATATTTTCTAGAGAGGCTTTACACCAACCAAGTCCTATCTAACTACGAATAATATTACAAATAGAGCGACATAGAATCCTCCCAACATTATTTTCTTCAAAAGTTCAATCAAAAAACATATAACTGGCACTTCAACAAACTGTGAATTCAGAACACTTTCCAATCAAAACCACTCAACAAATCCAAGTATGAAAGAGATCAAAGGAGCTAAAACCAATTCAACAATCAACAAAGACGCAGCATATTCATAATCAGCAAAACCACTGCATATTCATATTCATAAACAAATTCAAAAACCAATTCAACAATCAACAAAACTCAGCATATTCATAATCAGCAAAACAACTGCATATTCATATTCATATTCATAAACAAATTTAAAAACCAATTCAATATTTCAACCACTGCCATATTCTAATCAGCATCATAAACCAAGCAACAATAAAATTAACAGCAATAACATCAATGAATAACTGGAAAAAAAATAAAATGGTTACCTGTTGTTGCAGAGGCAGAATCGATTCCGGAAGGTGGACGACGAACGGCAGCGTGCAGGCAGCAATAACCACGGAGGCACGGACCACGAGGAACGAGCAGTAACAACCACTCACTGAGACGGAGGAAAGGCGGAGGGAGGCGCGGCGAGCATGCAGTGGCGGTACCGAGGTGAGCTCCCAGCTCTGCCTCTATGTGACAGTGTCTCTGGTGGTGCTTCAGATTCAGCCAGGGTTTTTTTTTGTTAATTAAAAAATCAAAACGACGTCGTTTGGAATGGGCGTTTAAAAAAAATGAGAAGTCAAATGAACTCTCGCACTTTTTTCTACGAAGAATGTTAGGGCAAGCAATTTTTATGATTTGTAGCTATCAAATAATTATCAATGATAATATGGTGTGAAATTTCATTCAATAGCTCACTTTTTTTTTGCTGGTTACATGCTGGCCAGAATTTAACAAAATTGCTGTCCCTAAACTTTTCCTTTTTGTATTTCTAAAATAATGATAAAAAAACAGAAAATGACAAAAAAGCAAGAATCCCTAAAACGATGTCGTTTCTTAAACGGTTGAAGGGCCGTTCTGAGAGCGCGCCCGCTCTCCCTCGCTTACAAGCTAAAACAACCGGAAACGGAGAGAGAAAAAAAATTCGAAAGCTAAGACTGAAATCGAAGCTTGGAACCCTAAAAAATTGATGATCTAACAGTGACAAACTAACATTTTGCATTTCTGAACATTGAATATGGTACATGCATTTTCGTCTTTATCGTGTCGTTACTGCGATAGCTTCTACGTTTCTCACCAGCTTCGTCTTCAATGAAATGCTAAGTTTTCGATTTGGAATCTGATAAGAGCTCCTTTTTTTTTTCCTTTTCTTCTTAGTTCTCAATTGCAGCTATCAATGATACTGACCCGAAAGCTAAATGGGAGCCACTAGCTCCTACCAAAGAAGCTCAGGCATGTTCCTTTTTACTTAACTTCTATGATAAATGGTTATGGCATTATATTGGAAATTCAGTTTAGGGTTCAGTGACTAGGGTTCTTCATAATCTTAGTAGCATTGAGGTAGTAATGTTCCGTGGCTTGTTGTTCATGTGCTTTTTTTAAAAAAAAAAATTATAATCATTGTTACTGTTTGAAAATCTAGGGTTATGAAATTGTGATCGACATATCCGAGTGTCTCAAGTGCTGCATAGCATTATTCATTCAGCATCATTTTTCTTTTCCCTGCTGTTTCAGGAATTTCATCTGACTCAAACTTATCATGATGGGTTACTCAAGTTACAATCTAAAGACTACCAAAAGGCTCGCGAGTTATTAGAATCAGTACTTAAAGATCCTCTTTTAGCTAATGCACAGGTTTTGGATTTCACCTAGTGCATATATTTTTTGTTCCATGGTTGTATACACTTTCGTTTTAAATTGGAAGTACAATGATCTAATGGTGTATTTTCTGTCATCAGGTGGATAGCAGTGTCAGTGATAGTCATCTTTTGCAACTAAGGTTTTGTTCTTGACTCTATTATGTATTGTATTCTATCTCATGTTGTGTTTTCAATTGTTCTGTAATTGTATTCTCATATAAACCTCCTCTTTCAACATTTAGTCTGTTAGAGTGACATTGGGCACGAGTATATTGCAATGAGTTCCTTTGCCATGGGTTAAGGGCTCACCATGATTATGATATTCTGATAATTTTGTTACTTTATGCATTTTGACAAAGTGCATGGGTGGTGGATGTTAGTCATAAAACCACTGTGGGTCTTCGTAAAAATGGTTGCATAGCCTCACACAACAAAAGCAAAGGTTGGCAATCCCCATCAACAGATGAGTATGAACTATTTGCATAGCTTCATACATAGGCATAATTTTGACTTTTTTAGATTGTGCTTTCCAAGTGCTTGGCCAGGGTTGCTTGATGTGGATTTCGAGGCCCTATGTGACTTGTGTAATACATGTCTACAAATGTCTTGTGTCATTCATGTTGCAGTTCTCTATGCAACTGGGTTTTTGGCCTCCCACGTGCTTATATTATTCTTATTCTCTTCTGAACAATATTCTTCTTTAAGTATATGTGACTGTTAGCTATTGATTTTCTCCACAGATTTTTGGCACTGAAGAACCTTGCCACTGTATTTCTTCAGCTAGGTTCTGCACATTATGAGAATGCTCTGCACTGTTATCTTCAAGCTGTCGAGATTGATTCAAAAGATTCTGTTGTCTGGAACCAGCTGGGAACATTGTCATGCTCAATGAACTTACTGAGTATTTCCCGTTGGGCATTTGAGCAAGGCCTCATGTGTAGCCCCAATAACTGTAAGCACTTGTATATTTTTAATTATGTCCATTGGTTGGGGTTTTATTTGTTGAGCTCTCATTAGTATTTCCCGGCTGTGAAATTCAGAGTTTGTTTCCCTTCTGTATGATCTTTGTCCTTCAATTGAGTGTATCCTTCAGTCTCTTTGTTCTGCAGTGTTCAAATGCATTATGGACAATAGAACTACTTTTGGTTTTTTATTTCCTTCTCAGTTGGCATCAAATATGAAATTAATATCTGGAGAAATGTGAAATGCTATTCAGCAAGAAGTAATTTTTCATTTATTCTGACTGAATGGACATCAGGGAGAATTTATGTTACGTATTTGACATTATTTTACAAGGATTAACCACTCCAACCATAACGTTTAAACATAGCTCAACTTTGTTCCTTTTTTGGAGGTTAATTTGTAATTATACACTCAAGTAATTTCTATTTAACCCTACCAAAACATAAATAAGTAGAGGAGTCCGAATGCACAAGGCTCCTACAGTTACGGGATATTAGGTCAGGCATTGACGCCCTTTTACCCCTTTAAGCACCATGACTATCATGTCTCAAGTTTGAAATTTTACTACGATGTGAAGATCACCCTCTTACTCAAGCAAAACTAGTTATTTCAAAATTGGTGAGGTAGTTATTTCTTATAATAAGATTTTTGCTCTGAAAGTTCTTTTCAAATCACATTCTTTTCAATAGTAATTCAGTGCATGTCATCCCCTCCAAATATGTACATATTACATAGAGCGTAATGCACATATTACATATGTATATGTCTTCGTGATCTTTTGCCCTTGATGTAACTACAGGGAATTGCATGGAAAAGCTTTTGGAAGTTCTTATTGCTATTGGCGATGAGGTTGCTTGCTTGTCTGTCACTGAGTTGATTTTGAGGCACTGGCCATCACATTCTCGTGCATTGCATGTTAAAAATACCATTGAAGAGTCAGAACCATTGCCATTTGCTCCCAGAGGCATAGACAAACTTGAACCAAAACATGTGCGCCTCAAATTTCCGGATAAGAGAAAAGCTAGTAATGAGAATGCAGATGAGGGTGTTGCATTCAAAAAGCCAAACCAGAACAGAGAACTGCAGCTGACAGAAGCTTCCTGGGTGGCTTTGGCTGATGCCCTGCTGGAAATCCTACAAAGTTCTGATGTAAACCCTGAAAAATTGTGCATCTCTCCGGATGTTAGACTAAGCATAAGCTTACCTTGTTTGGAAGCTGCTATGAATACCGTGGAAGGGGTAGGGCCCTGTGGTGAAAGCAGTGCTTCGCGTGATGGTAACATAGAAAGGCCAAGTGCTAAAGGTAAAGAAGCAAATATCCAAGAAGAACAACCACATGAAAGGCGAAGTTCTCGACTAGAAAGGCTGCGTAGTCGTAAACCAGGGAAAGAAGAATCAGATTCTTGTGGCAAGGACCGGGCAAAGGTTGTCATTCAATACTTAGAGCCATTCATTGATCGTGGATTGGGTAGTCCAGATATTGTTGATAGTGATAACTGTGCATTATCCTATTCAGTAAATTCTGAAAATAATAATGTTTGTGCATTTCTATTACAAACTTCAAAAAATTACGGTGCTTATCATATGGGGCACTTGCTTTTGGAAGAGGTTGCAAGACAAGGCCTCCTATATCAAGATGCTTTTGTCAAATTTCTTGAGTTAGAAAGGTTGACACGGCATTGGGGAATGGAACGAACTGCTGAATGTAGTCTTTTTCTTGCCGAGTTGTATCATGACTTTGGATTATGCTCCTCCCCTGGTTCTAAACAATCAGAATATATGTCAGAGACATCTTATCATCTCTGTAAGATCATAGAGTCTGTAGCTCTAGATTATCCATTTCACTTGAAACATGCCTTGAATGAAGATGAAGGTTTGCTTGGTAGTTTCCAAGGGATGGATAGAATATCAGTTGATACCTCTAATGAGAGCAATTCAGACAGCTCATTTCTGATGGAGAATAGTGCATTTTGGGTTCGATTCTTCTGGCTAAGTGGGAGAATGTCTGTTTTTGATGGTAACAGGGCAAAAGGTTGTGAAGAATTTTGTATTTCTTTGTCACTTTTGGCAAAGCGGGAAACTATGGAAGATTCTCCATGTTCAGTCCGTCGTATGCATTGCAAGGCCGTAAAAGAGCTGAACATTGATAGAGTTCTTTACGAGATCAATATATTAAAGGTCAATTTCTTGATGGAAAATTCTGTCATTGAGTTGATGGAACAAGAAAAGTATTTGGAGTGTATATCATTGCTCTCTCCACTTCTATTCTCCACACAGGATGTCTACATTGATGCATTTTCTCTTACAGTGCCAGATAAAAAAGATGAAAAAATAACTTCCATTGAACTAATGGCTTTAGATGTTCTAATAGAAGCATGTCAGAAGATAGAGCCAATGGATGTAGAAATGTATTTCAATTGCCACTATAAAAAGCTGAAAATACTTATGGCAATAATGGGATTAAATAAATGTATGACATCATTTAAATTTTCTGATCAAACTATTGACTTAGTGGTATCTCCTAATTTTGAGATTGATTCAAATGAAAGTTCAACCAAGCATTGTAGTCACTTGGTTGCACAGGAAGTGAAGGCACTCTCTGATTGTATTTCTCAAGTGAAGAAAGTTATTGACCATCGTGGAGATTCTGTAAGTATATATCATTCTCATTAGTTTAGGATTCTAAGCTGTGATAGCCATGAAGCAAGTTTCTGAGAAAAATATTCTCACTGTTCACCCAGGATTAAGTTTATGAACTACAAATGTAATTAAGTTTCCTTCATGTTCACAGCAACATCTAGATATTGTCAACATGGTAAAACATTTCTCATTGCATGTAAAAACCAAAAGGTTGTACTTCATTGTTGTGTATGGTCATGATTTTCTTTCCCCTGTAGTGAGAGATTTCTTGTGTTAGATTCAAGGAGACTGATTGGCTCTGCTTTACATTTTATCCTTTTGGGTATATATGATGGTTTTGGTTATAATTTTTCTATTCCATGGAGTGTTTCTTCTCTGAAATTATTTTTCTCCTACCAAATCTGAAGAAAAAAAATAAGGACAGAAGTTACTTTTGGAGCTTTGTTCTCCCGCTTATCTTGTTCTTTTCCTCTAATATGTATTTCTTTTGTTCCGTATGGAATTCGAAAGAAAAAAAGGGGTCTGATTCTTTGATTTGGAATTATTTACTGGAGACTGTTAATTATCAACTGAATCTTTTTAGGTTTTCCTTTTGTATTCCTCCTCTTAGAGAGTCTTTTAAACCTACCTCACAGTGCTGTTAGTTATCCAAATTATCAGCTTGTTTTCACTCAGTAACATTTGGGGTTTATAACAATTGGATTTCATAACGTTATTCAGGATTTGGTTTTTGCTTTATGTTTTGAAATGGTTTTGTTGATACAGACATCCATTTATTGGACTCTTTTAAGGGAAAGATACAGAACTTTGTCTGCACAGCAGTTTTGCGACCCTGTTGCTCTTTCTCCTACTATAGCAGGAAGTACTTATTTACGCAAGAGTAGAAAATCCCCATCAGTTGGCTACGTGCACTTTGGTCCTGTTACTTTAAAAATGTGCAAAATAGTAATGACCTAAGTGCACATAACTCAAAGTTGCGGGAGTTCTGTAAACTTTTTCCTAATTATTTAATTGTTTGATGTACTAATCAGTCGTCAATATTTAGTAACATTTTCACTGTGCAACAATTTAAGGTCTTCCAACATTTGTAAGCAATTTTTGCTGTCCAAACTGTGTGAGTATATGTCAAATTAACATGAGCTGCTGCCTTGAGATGACGGTCAATCAATGCTTTAATCTCATCTATGGAACTGGGCCCATCTAGTGGGACAAGACTTCGACATTGTGTCATTCCTGATGCAATATTCTAATTTCTCTTTTATACGTCATTCATTTTCTTTTCTCTTCAGTTATGGAGGATATCTTATTATCCTAAATGTTGCATTTTTCTCATTTTCTATTTAAAAAATAAAATTAGCCGCAATATGTGTTATGTGAAATCTGGTTCACATAGCCTGGTTTTAGTCATGACACATTTTCATATTTAACTATCAAATATCACTTGTAGTGAAACCATTAATGTTCTTATGCTGGCAGGATGGCCTTACAGTTCCAACAAACAGCATTTTCCAAATGCAGTCTCTATTATTGTTAATCATGAGATATGTTGCAAACTTACTTGTCTGTAACAAAGCCTCTGAACCAGTACATTCTGATGAAGAAGAAAACAACTATTTTGTTGATGCAGCCGTTGTTTTCTGCAAACTCCAGCATCTCAGCCCAGCTACACCTATCAAAACTCAAGTGAGCTATCCTGTGGAAAAAAAATTACTTTCAATGATTTGGTTGTATTATGGTTTTTTCTTTTGGGTAATTAAAAACATCTCTTTACTCTTTTCTGAACCCTTAACTCAGGTTGATTTAATTGTTGCAACGCATGACTTGCTTGCTGAGTATGGACTGTGCTGTGTCGGTGAAGGTGGAAAAGGTGAAGAAGGAACATTTCTTAGATTTGCAATAAAGCATCTCTTGTCCTTGGATATGAAGCTTAAGTCCAGCTTTAACTATCTAAATAAAGAATCCGTGCAATGTGAAGAGGTATCCAGGAATAGTCTTGTAAATTCATCTGCAGAAGATTCAAAGTCAGATATATTAGATGTCCAGATGGATTGGACAAAAATAGGAGAACTAAATTCTGGGAAGGAGGTTTCTGAAGGAACAATATCAGAAAGGATTGCATCTTGCCGAGTTCAAGAAAAAGACAGTAAGGAAATGGTGTGTGAAGATCATGGAGGGGCTGGGACTGACAGCAGTTTCAGTAAGGTTGAAAATCCAAGCAATCTATTGATTGATGGGAATGAACTTTCAGAAGATGAAATGGAGGAACTTGAGTCAAAAATTGACAGTGCCTTAGATCAATGCTTTTTCTGTTTATATGGATTGAATCTAAGATCTGATTCATCATATGATGATGATATAGTGATGCACAAAAATACAAGCCGGGGAGATTATCAGACCAAAGAACAATGTGCTGATGTTTTCAAGTATGTACTTCCCTATGCAAAGGCATCTTCTGTGAGTGCTCTCTATCTCTAATTTCTGTGGCTCAGTTTGTTTGCAGAATGTTGTATAGAACTTTGTTTCTGATTTTGTTTTGCTAAAAATTTTGTATTTACAAGAGGACTGGATTGGTCAAACTACGTAGAGTTTTAAGAGCCATCAGGAAGCACTTTATGCTGCCACCAGAGGACCTGTTGTTAGGAAACCTGATAGATAAGTTCTTAGATGATCCGAATGTTTGTGAAGATAAACTCTCAGGTGATGCTGGATCTGATGGATTTCTTGAAGCTATAACAAGGATTATGTTTCCTGATAAGGGAGGACTTGTACAGTACAACACAACATTATTGAAGAGGTAAACATTTATAAAGTACTGTTATGCTAAACCAGTCTCTTCTATATTTTATGCCATGTATCCATGATATTCCCTGCCTCTAGCTTCTTAGGGTTAAACCAAAGTGTATTTGTTTTCAGGTCTGAGCCATATTTGGAGGTCTACTGTAACTTATATTATTTCTTAGCTCTATCTGAGGAAATGAGTGCTACAGATAAATGGCCTGGATTTGTTCTCACCAAGGAAGGAGAAGAGTTTGTTGAACAAAATGCAAAGCTCTTTAAATATGATCTCATGTTCAATCCTCTACGTTTTGAAAGCTGGCAGCGACTTGGGAATATTTACGATGAGGCAAGTTAGAAATAATAATTGGTTCACTAAACTGTAAACCCTGAAAATTCTGCAACAGGCAACCCTTTTTTTTTATTTCAACATATGTTGCCATATATGGTTTTATGAATGTTTCTTGATTGTACTGAGCCAGGAAGTAGATTTGTTGCTAAATGATGGCAGCAAGCATGTAAATGTTGTGGCATGGCGGAAGAATCCTACTTTATCCAGTAGAGTGGAAACAAGCCGAAGGAGGAGTAGACGGTGCCTGCTAATGAGTTTAGCTTTGGCTAAGACCTCTGCGCAACAGGTTTTACATTCTTTGTATTTACGCTTTTTAGTTTTTAAGTGGGAGATGAAGCCTATTATAATTTCCGTTTCCTGGAGGAGCATAGTTCCTGTCCTGGGGTATTACTCTCTTGGTTAATCCAAAACAAAACTTAAGAAAAGGAAAGAATTTCTATGGAAAAAAAGGTTCCTTCCACATGTTATATTCATGGTAAATCAAGATTATGGCAGTCGTTGTTCATGCTAGCTACGCGGTTCCATTGAATTTCTGAAAATATTGAAGAATGAAGTTTACAAAAAAATTATCTTTTATGCTGTGATATCTCCAACATACAAGTGCTTATGGATTTGCAAAATTGTATGCGTGCGGTGTTTATTTAACCCTAACCATACTCTTAGAATCTTTTTAAATGTTGAATCATATTGATTATGTTTGTAACTTTTTCTGTGAACGTGTTGTCCAGTGTGAGATACATGAGTTACTGGCACTGGTATACTATGACAGCCTTCAGAATGTAGTGCCATTTTATGATCAGAGATCTGTTTTGCCCTTAAAGGATGCAGCATGGAAGATCTTTTGCAAGAATTCAATGAGACATTTCAAGAAAGCATTCATGCTGAAGTATACATTCTTTGCCCATGGATTATTGTGTGTCTCTTTGGTTCTTTCGTGGTGTTTATGATTGATTTCTTTGTGCAGGCAAGATTGGTTGCATGCATTTTACTTGGGTAAACTCAGCGAAAAGCTTGGATATTCACATGAAACTGCATTAACGTATTATAGCAAAGCCATTGCTTTGAACACATCAGCTGTTGATCCTGTGTATAGGATGCATGCCTCACGTTTGAAGCTGCTGATGAAGTGTGGAAAACATAATTTGGAGATTTTTAAGGTTTTTATTTTTGTTCCCTTTTCTGACCACTAAACTCTATTTTGGTATGTTTTGTTTTATTGCTATTATGTATTTATTCTTGTTCATCAATTTTTTTTTTCAAGATATTTTTGTGCTTTCAACTGTAATCGTTAATTTTTAAGTTAGGAAGGGAATCTGGTGCACCTAATCTTAATTGGCAACACTTTGGTCTCTGGCAGGTTCTTTCATCACACTCGTTTGATCAATCTGTAAAAGATGCTGTCATGAGTATCCTTTGTGATGTGGATAGCTCATTATCAAATGAAAAGGAGAGAAGCATTAAGGCCAATTCTCTAGAAATTAACAATGAAGGGTTGCTCAAATTGGAGACTGCATGGTCTTTGCTTTATAGTGATTGCCTTTCGGCCCTCGAAACCTGTGTGGAGGGAGATCTCAAACATTTTCATAAGGCCAGATACATATTAGCTCAGGGGCTTTATAAAAGAGGTGAGAGCGGTGATACAGAGAGAGCAAAGGATCAGCTTTCTTTCTGCTTCAAATCTTCACGCTCATCCTTTACAATAAATATGTGGGAAATTGATAGCACGGTTAAAAAAGGAAGGTACGGTTTTATTATTACTCCTTTATTGTTAACTTACTGCAAGTTTGAACTTGAACAAAATGGAATTTTACCACACACGATTCAAGGTTCATACAATGGATGATTTTGAAGTATGAATGACTATTACATTGAACATGCTGTTTAAAACAATCTTTTGAATATTTTAAAGATGTGATTTCTTGGAAGGATTCTCTTTCTTTTACTCCCCAATTGGAAAGAAATCATACCCAAATTGTCGTGTAACTTTAGGGTTTCCTTGTTCAATAAAAATAAGCATTGGATATGAGTATGACTTGTTTATTGTTACACTATGAAGGAGCAAGGATATAGCAATATTGTCAACAACATAGTAGTAACCCTAATCTATGTTCAATTTTACAATATTCAGGCGCAAGGCACCAGGATCAGCTGGGAACAAAAAATCCCTTGAGGTTAACTTGCCAGAAAGTTCGCGAAAATTCATTACTTGCATTCGAAAGTATGTGCTGTTTTATCTCAAACTATTGGAAGAGACTGGAGATAGATGTACTCTTGAACGTGCATATGTTTTTCTTCGAGGAGATAAGCGGGTAAATCACAAAGAGCTTGATTTACTGCTTAAACTGAAGTTACGATTTGACTTATGCATATTCACTTTATATTTGAGAATTGTTTTAGATTTTGATTTGTAGAATTGCTGCTGTTATTTCTGCATTCTTTGTTTTTTGATCTGATAGATTCATATCCTGGTTGTGTTTATATATTGGCTTCCACCATATATGCAGTTTTCACTATGCATTGAAGATATTGTACCAGTGGCCATTGGAAGATATTTGAAAGCCCTGGTTTCAGCTATGGGCCATTCTCAGACTTTAAGCTCTGGTCCAGTATGTTCTGACAATGTGCTAGAAAAAATGTTTGCTTTGTTCATGGAGCAAGGGAGCTTATGGCCAGAAATATGCAGCTTGCCTGAAATTGAGAGCCCAGATACATCAGAGAGTATCATATACGGGTAATAAAATGTTGAACAACAATGACCGTCCTTAAGCATAAATGCTGAACATTATTTTCAATGAAAAAGCTTATTCAAATCTTCTAATCTTTTCAGATATCTGCATGAACACATTGTATCATTGGAGAAAAATGGAAAACTGGAAACCCTTGAAGCAATAAATGAGAAGATTAGGAAACGATTTAAGAATCCTAAGTTCTCAAATAGTAGTTGTGCAAAAGTATGCAGGCATTCTTCTGTTGCTTGGTGTCGAACTCTTATATATAATTTGGCACAAATTACTCCAATATCATGTGAATTCCCGAATAGAATTCAAGTTCAGAATTCAACAGATGGTGGGATGGATAATGGCCAACTGCTCTGTATTGACTTGCAACCGCACGAATTATGGAGTACAACTTTTGAAGATCCAACTCATTTGGAAAAAATTGAAACAAAATGGATCGCGATTTTATCAAAAATAAAGAATATAGTGATCAACAAAGTTTCCGATGAAAATTTGGAAACTGCAAACACTTTGCTCCGGGCTTGCTACAATTTTTACCGGGAGAGTTCTTCTGTGGTGCTTTCCTCTGGGCTCAACTCTTATTTGATCCCATACCAATTAGCAGCAGAGACCCCATTAAACCCTAATATGAGTGGGATTGAAGCACTTGATCTGAGCATCCCTAGGAAGCTTCTTTTGTGGGCATATGCTCTACTGCACGGACGATATGCAAATATCTCCTTTGTTGTAAAGCATTGTGAAGAATTCACAAAGGTAGGCTAACTGAATTTCTCTGCTGGAGTTGTTTGACGCTCGACATTCGAGTGTTCCTAATTGACCTTGGATTTACACCGTACAGTATGAATTAGGAGTACTTCTCCACGGGACAGTGGGGAATTATGCAGTACTTCTATGGCTATTGTTGTCTTGTATATTTAAAGGATTAAGAATCTTTTCTTTCATGTTTAGTTGACAATGTCAGACATTATCCTGAAGTAAGAGAATCATTTGACCGCCATTCCTAACTTGTATTTCTTTTTTGCAGTCAAAGATGAAAAGAGGAAGTGGAACTTCACCCGGAATTTCAAACTCACCTGCTGCCTCGACTCTTCCAGGTTATTTTGTCCTCGACAATAATGTTATTTAGGCCAGAGTTTAGTGCCACTCATTATTGTCTATCGCCACATCTTTTCATGATATTTTTCTACCCTACATCGTGATTATATACTCCCATTATTTTAGACATACTGATCTAAGGAAAAATAAGTGTAGTGTAAATACACATAGAAAGCGATGATTTTTAATGATACTACTACATGCTTGTTGTAGGTAGCAGCAGAAGTGTACAAAATTCTGCAGGATGTAGTGATGTTGATTCTACCCAAGTCACAGCAGTCGGGTCTGGTTCTTTGCCTGGCAGCAATACAACGAACTTCGTGAGTTCCGATGAGATTCAAAAGAATCTCTTTGCTTTTCCATCCCACCTGCATCAAAATACCACTAATGATGCAGAAAGAACCAATTTGACAGCTCGAGAAGGAGATGCAGATGGAAATTGATTTTGTACAAAATTACGAGGCACATCTCATAATAGCCGCCTGACTTCTGCGCTCTGCCAATAGGGCTTGAAGATGTAGATACTAGATAGTAGTTGTAAATCTTGGTGTGTTATATAAAAGATTCAGCAAAATGTAAATAGGATTCTAGTTGAGATGTTAAAACTGCGCAATATGCAACGAATAGCTCTGATTTCTCCCTTCTTTTATTCATTTATTTATTTTTGAATTAGGTTGTTAGTCTAAGCGCAACACAAGGTTATGGGGTAACGGTCAAATTCGTCTTAGGACTACTAGGTGTATTGTGGTGTCACTTGATGAGTCACATCATCAAATTTTGATACCATTGGTAACGGTAGGACTAAAATGACTAATTTAAAATTTTTGAAAGACGAATTTGATTAAAAAAAAATTTGGAAACTAATTTAAAGAATAAGTGATCTTTCGAGAGCTAATTTAATTATTTACTCACAAGGGTTTTTTTTTTTTGGTCAATAGATTGAATAACTCCTAATCTTAAGTACTTAAGATGAATTGGACAATTTCCAATTTTAGATACACATCATATATCCACACATTCCTCACATTTACCAAATTTTTTCTCCTCAATAAGACTTGAGCTTGAGACTTTTGAGGTGGAGAGAGAAAAATATGCCATGTGAGCTAAGGTTTATTGGCACAAGGTTATTTTACCTACATGTACATTTGCCTACACTTTTGATGGGAGACCCAAGGTATATTTTTCAATTTTGTTCTAGAAAGTCTGGAAGAAAATCAAACGATGAATAGGGAGGTTCTATCAAAGCAGTGAAAGAGTTTCCAATTAAATTAAGTGGCGCAGGCTGATCATAATTATTTAATGGGATGCTTCTAGATTCCAAATGGACATTTTGAGGGATGGTTCGGAAGAGATCCATTTGTAATCCAAAGAATGGGGGGATTGATTGTTTAGATTCAGGATTCATGTGGTTTTAATCAAGCACTTCTGGCAGAGGTTTCTTTTCTTTTATTTTTTTTCACTTTTCACTGTATCTTTCAGTCTGGTTAGCCAATGATTAATCTGTTACAAATTGGAGCTCTATTTAAGGGTGTTGTTGACCAATGAGTTGTCACATGCACAAGACGAAATTTAAATGTCCGATACTTAAGCGAATTAGTGAGCTAATTATTAGAGCAACTCAAGTTAGTTTGGCGATAAGGTTATTAGAGAAACCGTTTCTTCCCTTGTTAAAAAATGGATGGATCTTATACTTTTCATGTTGCCGAGCGAGGCTCAAGCTATGTTTGCAAACTCATTCACGGATGTTTATCTAAAAAGACAGTTTGCTTCTGGTCATTCATTTAGTATATTGATGGGAAACCCATGCATGCAGTGGAGAATGGGAAGCCAGAGAACCAATGGAGATTCACATCCATTTTGAGAATATTAAGTTACGCTTTCAATATTACCAGCTTGCTTATCGGTGGGTTAGGCCCTGTTGGGGTTTTAAATTGATTGATGATATCTTCAGTGCTGTTGGCTTCTTGTTAGAAACATAATAGTTTGCATGTCAATTTAACTCATAAAATATTTTGATATTACAATTTTAAATAACTCAATCAATTTACAAAATTTCTATTATATTTATCGATTTTACGATATAAATCTTATTACAATATCATCTTTTATATACCTATTTTACTTTTAAAATTTCACCTAAAGTATTAATTTTAAACCAATAATTTTGACAATTAATGTTTGAACATTTTATCAAAAGAGATGTACATTTTAAACTTGTTACGTGGAACCTATAAAACATTTCTTTCCCTTCCGAATATTTATCACAATTATTCCGAAAGAGTCTTATTAGCTAGTGCCCAACAAATATTACGAGTAGAAAATTTGAATCGAAAACTAATATCCTTAGGACATTCTTTAACTAAATCCTTATCAAAACTTTTTGTTTTTTTTAAGTCTGGAAGGGAGGCGAATGATAAATTAGGTATCTTGTAATGCATTAACACACTAATAACGCATAACGCATTCAGTTCCAAATTCACATGCCACATTGCCACATCCACCGTACCGTGCTGTTATTAGTTATGACTATACAATCCATGCAAATCGAGACATAACGTATAACATTTTGATCCTACCGTAACCATTTCTAAATGGTCTGCTGTGTTAACCTGATCAGATGAGGATAAAATTTATAGAAACATTACTTCGTAATATACAAAAAGTTAACAATGCGAATATTAGAACTCTAGCAGCCGTTCATTGCGGGGATTCATTCAAGAACCAGACCAAACGGAGTTACGCGAAAATAAAATGATAATATTAAATGACAATATGTTAGTTTGTGAGGAAAACCTAGGAAGTTGGGTGAGATATTACCAAAGACTTGGACAAGGATTAGATACAAACAAAGAGTTAGAGAAAGGGCAGGTGCAGCACAAAAGAAGCCCTCATTTAAGCACAGCTAATAAGCTTGGCAACTGTTTGAAACCGAAACAAGCCCTCAACGACCCATATGCTCCTCCCTCACCCCATCAATCTAGAAACGTAAACCAGAACCCCACCCAATAAAGCTTTAAAATCTGCATAATTGAAGCTGTCTAAATATAATTAAATACACAGTAGCATAATCAATCGTAATCTTGAAAACCAACCATGATCTAAAACAAAAATGCTAAGTAATACAATTGTAGTATAACTAAGTTTGATTACAAAAAAATGACCAACAGCTGAAACAACAAATATGAAACAATAACTTCTCTTTTGTGGCAAGGTTGGCGGAGGATTGAAGCTCAAAAAATCTTATTCCAAGACTGCCAAATTCTCATGGTTGATTTTTACTAAACTTGAGGGCATTTCCCAAATGAACAAAAATGACGAAGTATGCATTAAGACTAATCTACAACTACATTTAGAGAGTGCTTATTTACTTTATATTTACACAGTAGGGAAATTCAAGGTGAAAATTTTCTTTTTTTTTATAACAAAAACTATTGAACATCAGGTGTTACAGTAATGAATGCCTCTAAAACTCTACTTTGGATTTTCTGTAGTGCTATTTCTCCCCACCTTGAGTTTTCCTACCATCTCTATGTCAATCTTTGACCTAATTCTAGATGGCCGTACTCAAATTAAACATGTATTAGATCAAGGGAAAAGGAGGGGAAGGAGGAAATGAGTTACTGTTGAATATATGTATATATGCTGTGAACATACCATCATGACTGCCAGAACAGCTCAAAATCGTTACTATACAAGGAACGGTCTTGAATTTCCAGATTGGCAACATGCCAATTGATGAGTTGAGATTGGGACAATTTACACAACACCAGTCCAGCTGGAAAAATCCACCATTCATTTTCGTCCCTGCATCCACATAAAGTTGAAAAGAGAAAAAGTTCTACTAATCAAATTTCCCAAGCAAAAAAACTGTTATATATAAGCTTGGAATACACTTACATGCCAATACTCCATGGCTGAGTGCTGGGTTGTTTTTTACCCGAAGATGATTGAGAGTAGTAATGAACATATCCACAAAGAAATGCAATGACCTAGTAACAAAAGAAACAGCCAAGTCCCTTAGATTTGAAAAGAGGGCTATGCTAAATCCAAAATGAATAAATAAAGGGAAAGGGTCTCTGTTGATATCTTCAACTCTTTTAAGGTATGTTTAGTTGGAGTTAAAAAAATGGAATGAGAACGTTCATAGAAGACCTCTGTAAGTTTACACATTAAACCCATCCGTGAAAATTTCCAGCCTATTTTAAACCCCCTATTCCCCTAACCAAAAATATGAATAAACCTCGTTTGTCCCATTGCATAAGGTAAAAGAATAACTGCAACTGATCAGCTGAAACCTGATAGAGAGAACTCACAACATTAACAACAGATGTAAGGTTCCATAGAGCATAAAGGCGTGCAAGGCCTGCAGAACGTCTTGGTCCATGACTAAAGAGAGCATTAATTCCAACAGGGAACGGGAGGAGAATACCAAAAGGCAATATGAACAAAACAAGGAAGACATCCATCATCGAAATTGAATACAGTTGAAGCAGCGTAAGTAATACTAAACTAAAATCTCCTAGAAGTAGCATTGAGATTACTAAACCAACAAGATCCTGCAACAACAGTGCAAAAGGGAAAGGGGGAACATGTCAGCTCTAAAAAACAATACGAATAAATTATATCTAGTGAGTACACAATGATCAATGCAACATACCTGATGGCCAACAGGTTTTGTATTATGAAGTATAAAAGAGAGAAGATAAAAGATATCCCTCTTCTCATCAAGCATATGCAAATTGTTCACACTTAAAGCAGCTCCGTGTGTCTTTCGCCTCATATAATTGTTCTCAGTTCTTCCACGAGGGCTTAAGTGACCTCTGCTTCTTGGAAGAACTGGGGGTCGATCCTTCTTAATATTAAGCCTGGAAACAAAAATAACAAAAACCAAATCATAATACAACTATCACATACCAAAAAATATACCATAAATTTCAATAGATCAACAAGAAAAAGAAAAATAGTTTCTCTGTAGATGACATGAA